>NC_141901.1:83826940-84129970 GCF_057802395.1 Ceratotherium simum simum
TGCTTTTTGCACTCTCTTCCACTAAAAAAATGAGTAGCATAAAAGCCAATCAAGTGCTCCTGTTCATAGTCTTGGAAACTCAATTTTTAAAATGTCCTTTTAAATATTAACTTGAGTTTTATAATTAGAGTATGAAGCTTTATAAATGCCTAAGTGGAAATATGCGTCAAAACATTATCATTGATATGTGATACAAAATGTTGACAGACATTAAAAAAAAACTCAATATAGATTAAAGAGACACAAACTTCCAGATTGTTAGGTTTGAAAATTGTCACATCTCTTTACTGACTATTTAAGATCATAAATTTAACAGTAGATGAAAAAACATAGTTCCTTACTGTTTGGGAACTATGACTTGCTCTACAAATAAGTAAGGGTTTTCCTGGCTTTTTCTTTAAATTTAAGCACAAAATATTGAGATTTGCTATATCCCAATAACATGAAATATATCTAAACAGTTAAAAGATCTCTTAGGCAAATAATTTCCAGCTAATCTCCAAAAATAAAATTTCCATTTTTGATAAATTTTACTTCACACTAGATTCTAGATAATTATTGATTTATTCCTTCCTTCAATCAGCCCATTTTTTGTTATATACCTATCATCCTCGAGGCACTGTGTGAGGTGTCATGGAGGAAAAAAACTATGTTTTCACCTTCAAGATCTAAGAGACCAGGTTAAGAACCATTTAACAGACAAGTCCACCTTGTGGAGCCGCAGTTTCCTTACACTGGGGGCTGATGTCCCACTTTGGTAAAGCTTTTCTTGGTTTCAACATAGAGTATGTTGCCATCAGATTACTCTTCTCAACCTTGCATGTTTACCTTTCCTTTTTTATGTTTTTACAGCCCTTTTGCCCGTGTACATTGCTAATGCTGGGTTTGACTAAAACAGACCACTGGCGGAAACATCTATCTCCTAAATCATAATCCTATTGAGGGTACTGTGGGAATAGAGATAATCTGAAGGAATGAGGAGCTACCTAAATTAATAAATTGGTGACAAAGTTTCCAAAAGTTGAGAAAAGTCAAATGATGTGTGAGTAACGACAATATTTAGAGGTAGAGTCACAGAGCCGGCCAAATGCTGGGAATCCAATCACATTACTAACACTTGGGTAAGGAATTAGATGCTCTCACAGAGTCCTCATGTGAGGGTCCAGAAGCACCATGTGTTCCTTGTGCCAGTTTCTTTGGGCACCATAAATACACCTTTGGAGGACGTCTTCATTTCAATTGTGCGCTAATTTCCTATATTTAGATGTGTTGAACATTAAAGGTATGGAATGCTCAATAGTTCTGACCTATATATTAATAACCTTAGCAACCCACAGTGATCTAGCAAAAGGCAGGCATTGTTATTTCCATGTTACAATGGGTCAGCGGGCCCCCAAGAGGTTAAAGAATCTATTCAAGACAAAAGCTAGAGGTAAACCCAAGTCTTCCCAGGGGGTATGTACTTTCCGTAACAGACTTCAACCTGACCAAGAACCTTTCAAGGAAATCCTGTTTAATTTGGCACGTTATACACAGACCCAGGATAGAACTAATCATGGATTTGATAAGATCTCATGTTGCAGGATGAGTGTTCATACTAGTGCATTAAAACCACAGTTGGGGAGGTAGCTTAAAACGATTTAACTTCCATGTGTTATACTTAGGCCAAAATCAAGCTCTAAGAGAATGTTATATCTTCAAAAGTTAGACATGTTTCAATGGTACCCAAGTGAAGATCATTGGTAAAAGGTTAAAGTTCTATATTCTTTTAAGAGTACTTCTTTAAAATACGCTTTTCTCTGACAATTAAAATATTTGTTTGAATTGAAAATTGTAAATGGTTCCTTTTGACTAATGTAAAGAGAATGGATCCAAAATTATACAGTTATTATCTTATATCTGAGAAAACAGACTCCTTCAAGTAATAAATTTTTAAGTAATTTTGATTTTTACAAAGAACAATCTTAAAACTCTAAGCATCGTTAAACACTTCATGCTCACTCTTGTGCTCTCCTGTATTTTCCTGATAAAAACATATGAATAAACTTTTATTTTTTAAAAGAACACACATACAAAAGGAAAGTTGAAAATATTTTTTAATTGAATTTTAACTCACTTTTGTTCATTTTAAGCAATGTATAGAAAAAAATAATATATTTTAAAAATTGACTGCTTTCTATTTTCTTTAGGATAAAAATAAAGACTAAGTATGTGTGGCTGATACATTGAGTAAACTATTTTAGAGTAATGATTTTAAAAACAGGTACTGTGTTTCAGTTTGCAACTTGTCTCAGAAAATAATATATTTCTAAATATACGTCTTTTGACTTCAACGACTTCATATGATGAGTGTTTGCAATGACTTGGGAAAAACTAGCTGAATGAAGTCAGGTCATTGGAACACCCCAACTTTTATATTATAAAACTGGGCTTGTTACTTTTTTCCCTTCAAAGCCACTCCTCATCCTGTCTTTCCTATCTTTTGTGAATGGCTCCAAACTTTTGCTCACACAACTAGAAAACCTTTACACTCTTTTTGTCTCCATCATATCCCTCAACCTTAGCAAGTCAACCTGACATCAATTTGTCTGTATCTAATCCTTTCTTGAGTCTGTCCCTGTCTCCCCATCCAAACACTTCTACCTTTGTTCAGGCATTTGTAGTCTATTTCCTGGACTCTTCTGGCTTCCCTGCCTTTGATGTCTCCCTAACATCCCTCATTCAGACGGCTGCCAGAGTTTTTTCACTGAATCACTGTCTAGTTTTCTTTAAAAAAAAAAAAAAAAGGAAAGAAATCTTTAAAAGAAAACCAATTAACAACAGAATAAAGTCCAAAACTTATTTTTTCCTGGCATTTAGGGCATTTAAATCACCTTTTCAAACTCTCTGAATAGCAATAACTGGTGACTCCTCACTTTTGCATCACCCTTCTGAGGGTGGTCCCACTACAGAAGGAATAGAGCAAGGTGACTGGGAGCACTGACTCAGGAACGAAAAAGCCTGGGTTTGAAACAAACCAGTCACTCAGACTAGCTGTGTGACTCTGGGCAAGTTACACAACACCTCTGTTCCTTATTTCTCTCATCTATTGTGGTACCACTCTCAGGAATTAAATTAATTAAGTTAAATTATATCAAACTAGAAAGGGTCTAGAAAAATGCAGTGGAGAGCCAGGGAAATATGTCTATACATGAGCATTATGTCATTGTGACTTGTGTCATTGTGACTAGTTTTAGTTGTTGCCCCACTAGCTTATAATCTTTTTGGAGTCCGAGGGCCATGGCTTATTCATCTTTGTGAGGATACTCTCTATACAAAGCAGATTCTCAGTAGCTGTTTGTTAAATTAAACAGAATGCAAATGAAATGTGACAGAGGTGTGTCCAACTGTTTAAAGGTAAAATGAGTTGTGTTGATGGCACAGACATCAGCCATTTCTTTAAATCAACTTTATTGAGGTATAACTTGCATAAGATAAAATGTACCAATTTTAAGAGTAAAATTTTACGAATTCTGACAAATGCAGACATTCGTGTAATCACCATCCCCATCAAGATATAGAATATTCTCATTATCCCCAAATTTTCCTTTGTGCCTCAGCAGTCAATCCCCACTTCCCACCCCAACCTCAGGCAACAACTTTCTGTCATCATAGCTTAGCCTTGCCTGACATTTATTTTTAATTTTTAAATTAGAATTGTTTCTAGAATTGTTTCTATGTTTCAACCTGAATGATCTATGTCTATATAATCAACTCATACACAGTAACATGCAAGAGGAAAAGTGTGTATGATGCACCAGTTGTGCTGGGGTTGGGGGTGAGGGTAGGGGTAAATGTTAGTTGAAAACGGAAAACAGCATTTGTACTTCCATAACCATTTAATTCTTGAAACTTGGCTTTTTTGTTTTTGAATCCGTCATTTTAGGCACAGTTCTACCCTGTAGGCAAGATAGGTATATCCTTATTTAACACCCTGTACCCTTGATCCCAACAAGGTGAGGACCCAATCCTGGCAGTGAGTGCCCCGTTGTTCAGAATCAGGGCTCCTGCCTGCTCCTTGGCCCATGCTTCTCTCCTGGAGTTGAGGAGTGAACAGAAGACCGCAGCGTCCTGGAATTGAGGCTACAGGAAGGGCCCCGAGCCCTCCGCGGTTCTGGATGCTCTCTGGGGAAGGACGCTCCCTGGGTCTCTGGAGCGCTTTGGCTATGGAGCACAGGCTTTGAGGGTGGCACTCTGGTCGCTGCACCTGGGGGCAAAATGACCCCGCAGAGGGTCTGCAGGAGTGCTCGGGGCTGGTAGTCAAGGCAGGGAGTGAAGTCAGGGTGGCGTGGGGGAAGGGGCCGGGGCCGGACGTGGCCAGCAGACTCAGGGCTTGACACACACACTCACACAAAAGAGGCCGGAAAGTGTCCGCAGGAAGCCCGCGCGTCACGGGGGACGGAGCCGGGACCCTGCCGCGCCCGCCCAGCCGCGTCCCGGGTAGAGGCCCGCGCACCCCGCCGCGTCCCGCCACCGCCACCACCGCGGCCGCCAATGCAACTCCTCCCGCTCCTCGGTGAGTGCCCCGCGCCCCTGCCCCGAGCTCGCCTGAGGCGCCCATCGCTCCCAGGGAGTGGGGTTCGCAAGGTGCAACTCACGTGCCCAGTGGATGAGGCCAAGTCTCCAAGGAGAACTGACGCATTACTTACTTCTTAGGGTGTTTTTCTCCTTGGCCTTTCAACTCTGGAGTTCGATATTTAGGGCCCAGGGACTAAGTCACCTTTTTATTCCTGCTAACAAAGTCCCCAAAGTCTCTGACTTTGACCTTTCTTCTGATCTCCCCTCAAGAAATTTGGGAAATCCAAACCATTAACACTTGCGGGAGGTTTCCTGGCATTTTAAGGGGACTGCCAGCAGAGACTTTGGGTTCATTTAAAATACCATTTTGATGATGCCTGCAGAAAGATAATAAATCACATATTTGAAGGCAAATTAATTCTGGTGTAGACAGTGTGTACAGCCCTATGTGAGGCTGGGATTTAGAATTGAATGTTCAAGAATCTCTTTTTACCAGATAAGGACAATTTATCTCAGATGACTGTTTTCAGAACAATAACTTGCATGATTCATAACTGTTCATCCCCAAGTAGACTTGTCTTGAGAAAGCCTGGGACAACCATTAAAAATTGAACATCCTATGCTTTTCCTTATCTTTTCCTAACAGCCCACAAAATACCATTTCCAACTTTGTTTTCAAAAGCTCTGAAATAAAGTCTTATTCTCCTGTATGCTTCATTTTGTTGGTCGAGTTTGTGTCGTGTTCCATTTCCAGGAGATCAATCTTTGACCAATATGTTGAGTTTTGTCTTAATTTCCCCTAACAGGGGAAAATGTAAAAGAAATTTTATTATGGAAAAGGCAGAATTTAAAAAGAACATTAAAACACAGAAAAAACAATCATTGCATTTGTCCTCCTAGATGTTATGACATGTTGCTCTCATCTTAAAATAACAGATTTGAATTTGAAAAGACTCAAATACTCACTTTACCTTGATCTCTGCACAAAATCATTCCCAGAGGAGGGAAATTGCTTTACAATCATGCAATTACCTTTAAAATTATCTCACCTTCAGCAAAGGGTCCCATGATCTAGGAATGCTGTTTTCTTTATGAAGCTGGGTTGTTTACTACATTTTAGCTTTGTAGAGACTTACTTCATAAACATCGAGATTGAAGAAAAGCATTAATCTTTTTACTTACTTGCTCTTGTGCTGTTATTTAGCTAAATGCTCCCTTGGGAAATTCTTATAATCCATTTACCTAAATGGAAAGAAAGAAGTATATTTGTGTTTATTGCAGTCTCTCTCAACAATGGGGAGAGATTTTTCTTTTTCTTTTTGAAAAAGTGTGTTTCTCTATTTTCGTCAGTGGGTTTTTCCACTTTGCTGAATTGTGCCTTCCCTCAAAATTGCACCAAGAAGCCCTGTCTCCCAAACGCAAAATGTGAAATACGGAATGGAGTTGAAGCCTGTTATTGCAACATGGGATTTTCAGGAAATGGTGTCACAATTTGTGAAGGTAAACAATCTTTATGACTTCTTTTGGATTTTATTGGTAAGATTAAATTCTGATATGATTGCTTATCCCTTGTCCAGAAATTGTTTCACATTGTACTGTTTGATTTCATGCTATTATAAAAATGCTTAACAAAACAGTAAGTTTGAACTTCCCATGTCAAAATTTACACTCAGTTATTAATTTTTGATGATTCCATGTATATCTTATTTTGGGTATGAATATTAAAAATTACCCTTGAACTTAAGCTGGAAAACTAAGTTGCAGAGAGTAGAGTCAGTACTTTGGGGAACTAAAGAGCGGAGAGTTCATGAAGTCCGGGTTATACTGGTATGTGTGGCACTCAGATACCTTCTTTAGTACTTGACTACCTAAATTTGAGGATAGTGTTAAGAGATTTGAGGTTTTCTCCTGCATACCCCGGGTGTAGGAAATGAAGAGAGAAAGGGGAGGGGTAGAGACTTTTGAAAATATATTCTTTTCTGGAAAAGTGAATCCTATTTATAAGACTTTAGGCTAGAGCCCAAAGCAAGAATGCCAGAAAGGGTCCTTCAAGGGTGCAATTTAGCCCATTGACTTCATAAACAGAACACCATCCGATAATCAAATTTATATGATTTCTTGTCTGTGTTCTCCACCACCACCTCCACTCCTGTTTCCTCAAGCATCTCTCAATCTTTCTTTATTCTCTTTCAGTTTTAGTAGAATCTAGTTTTAACTGAGTCAATAGAACAACATCCTGGGTAGGAGAGAGAAAAAAAGTTCCAAGTCATATGAATTAGTTTTAAAATATAATTAAGTGGCAAATTCAAATTAGAACTGTGTGGTATTATACTCCTAAATGTATTTAAAATAACACGAACTTTTTCTAATTAAGCCAGGATATTGTACATTGTTAATATTGCATGTGTTTGCTTATAGCGTAAACAAGTTGTATCTCGTGATTCAATTTGATAGGCTCTTAAAAAAGATTAAATATGCAGTATATAGTAAGACCAAACCTCATCATAATTAGTGTAATGTTTTAAAAATGTAGAGGAAAGCTGCGGCTTTTTTATGGTGCATTAGATCAGGGATTTCTGCTTGTACATACAGCCAGGATTTGTAATATACTGTTTTACAAGCACTACAAAATTCTTTCCATAAATAATCTTAGATTTTTATTGTGTATTTAATTGAATGGCATTATGGCAACTTGCTAGTTGAGTGACCTTCAAAATATTGCTGCAAACATATTAGTGTGCTTTCCACCAATCATTACAAATTGTGCCATAGTCCTTCATAAACAGTGTTGTCTTTCTGTTATTCAGACACTTTTCAACTGTCATCATTACCATCATTAACATCAATAACTTTTCACAATTTGGACCTTCAGCAGCCAACCAGTTTATAATCGTGTTTCTAATGATTTCTTTTAAAAAGATATTTGCCATTATCCAGTATAGTTGTTTTTTCCCCCGCTGCCTAAGCCAATAGCCAGCTGAAGGGCAGAAAATATTTTCCGTTGAAAAAAATACTTCAAGACCTTTTGGCCTGCAATTTCTTTTCACAAAGAACACAATTTGTAATGGGAATTTTTTTCTTCTCAAGTTCATTTTTAACTTAAATCCCCTTCTTATTTAAAGAGTGTTATATGTTTACTTGTTTTAAAGTTTACTGTTTTGATGATATCCTCTTAAAACTACCCAAAGGTTTATGATGTCCTCCTAAAACTGTTCAGTTTCACCTTTCATTAATTCACTGATAGATTTTTGACATTTTTTTTGGTAAATATATTTGATATGTCTTAGAATTAAACCAAGGCATTGTATTCTCAACTGCTGAATAGACCAGGTTATATTTTGGGTTTGAAAACTCTTATTGGCCTTTTTCATCTCTAAAAAGATTCTCCACTCTTTCTATCTTTCCCTAAGATTGGTGTTAGGTTAATAAGAAATGACTAAACAGGAGTTTTGTTACAGGGGATGCCTACTTTGGGAGGAATAAAGGGTTTTTTTTTTTTTCTTTTTGGCTCATTACTATCATCTTCATAAAATTTGGCTGCCTTGGAGACCTGCCAAATAAAAGTTATGGTAATAACTCAACCTCACTAAAGGTACTCTGTTCCAAGAGCTAGTTTTGAACAAGTTATGTAGAATTTGGATTACATGGTCAAATAGAAACAAGTTTCAATAGCAGTGACTTTATTTCATTTAATCATTTTTTATTGAATGAATATTGAGCACTTTCACCATCCCCATTATCATTATCACCATCATCATCAGGATAGCTAAACCTACTGTGCAGTGAGTCCAAGATATTCCTTAACAAAATACCTTCCTCTATTATTATTCCCATTTTATCTGTAAGGAAGTAGAGTCTTAGAAAGGTTACATGAACATCTCAGTTGATACAACAAATAAGTGGTGGGGCCAAGATCTGAGCCAAAGTCTGTCTAATTTCAGCACCTGTATTCTTACTCTTTATGATTGACCATAAGGCCTCTGCTTAACAGGTACTGCTATGCCCTCGCATTGGAACAATGAATGATAAATTGGCCTTGATTTCCAGTATATTTAGAGATCGTTAGAGAACCATATTAAAAAGTTATAAAAGGGATAAATGGAGGTAAATTTGAGATGTGTAACCAACTGCAGGACAGCTTTCCAAGTGGTGGAGACATTTAAGCTGAGAATTGAAGAAATGGTATTTATGAAGACTGACAAAGTGGCAGGGAAGTCAGGCAAAATGAATCAGCCCTAACAAAGACCTAGAAGTTGAACATGTGTGGCGTGTTTTAAGGAGCTCCAAGTATTTCATGCTGGATATGTATCCCAGGGTATATTAGTTGAAGGGTCAGTGGGAATTAAGTCAAGATGTCAAGGGTATGGACTTTATTCTATTAACAAAGAGCTGTTGGCAAGTATTCAGTAGCTGAGTTACATGATAAATTGTGTGTATTAGAAAGACGACCCTGCTAGGTAGAATACGAATGGATTAGCAAGGGTCAACCCACACCCTATAAAAGCAATAATACTTTATATTTGTATAGTTCATTATAGTTTATGTCACTTCTACCTAATATACCTTTAATTTTCAAAGCAAGCTTTTGAAATCAAAAGTACAGTTGCTGTCTTTTATTTACCAACACCACTATGACTGGTCGTAACTAGTTCTCTTGAGCTCCGTGCTACAGCCTTTTGCATATGAGAGAAGCAGGACTCTGAAACCTTGAGTTTCCCAGTGTCCCAAGGCTAGAGTGATAAAGCTAGGACTCAAACTCTGGGTTCTCAGTCTTCTCTAGATTACCAAAAATGTTGGCATATGACTAGTCATCTGGCATAATTGGTGTAGTACAGGTTTTTAAACTAAATTGGTAGAACAGTATCATTTTAATAGAAGATTATCTATTTTTAACAACTTTATTGAGATAGTTCCAGGAATTTATCTACACACTTATCTTGATGCTGATACGTGAGGGTGTTTTAAGACAGGAGAGGGAGAAGTTTGTGTAGAAATTTCGGGGTATATTTAAAAGCTTTTGAAGTTGTCGATGATATTTAACCCTAAAATTTAGTTCATTTTAGTTTTTTAAACGTATATTACTATTGCTATGCCTTATGCTTCTTAGCACAGTTTTGGTTACCCTCTGGTGCACAATTATCATAAATATATTGAGTGAGAAATCCCTCTTCCCCCAGGTAATTAGGAAAATGTTAAAAATGGGAGGGAAGGTTGGAAGGGCTGAAAGAATCTTTGCTTATATCTAAAATACAATATTGCTTGCATTGGGATAAACTGAACTGTGAGAAGTGAGAAGCAGGGACAAGGGGAAGGATGCAGTGCGGTGCATGTTTGCGTGTGAGGGCAGGTGGAAGAGATAGTCTCCCTGCTCTCCCATAAACTCACTAAGTGGAGCTGTGTTCTTGGAAGGTTCATGGAATCAGAATGAGTAGAAGAAAAACATTTGCCCCAGGTGAGGATAGGAAGGGTCAGGAAGGATGTAATTGACAGCTTGTGCACAAGTATAGAAATCTTTCCATAGGTTGGGACATGCCTATTATGAACAACATCACAACACTTGACAGAAAATAATGAAGTCTTGATGCTGGCACTCAGGGAGACATATTCTTTGTTGAAAAAGCAGTTTTTCATTATTATCTAATGACCATATATATGCTTGTAAAATTCCACTGGCAGAATGTTATAATAAACTAGACAGCAGTATGACTCTGGTAAAGGTAGAGAGAACAATGTCACAAGAGCTATCGAAGAGTCAAGAAGAAGAAATAGCCTACGGGTTCAGAATGTGGGAGAAATATTAGCTAAACGAATCCACTAGCATGATTCTGCCAGGGCTAAAAAAGAAGTGCTGAGGACACGTGATTGTTTCTGTAGCAGTTTGTTCTTTAGTAATAAAGAGGATGCTCATCAAAATCAACCGTCATCAGAAGAGATGCAAAGCATACCAAATGTGTGTGTGTTATGTCGTGTATATACACATCAGTTAACACAATTACATACACTATCTAAACTACGTCTTATGAATAACAAATACAGTTTTAAATTTTTAATGAGGTGATAATTTGATAATTTCCATAATAGAAAGGACAATAGAAAAATAACACTAACTCTTCTTTGCCTCGTGTCTCCATGATATTTCACATTTAACTACGAAATATATAGTCACACTTATATTTGAGATATAATGATTTATATATGAGATATATATATATATATATATACCTTTTGACTTTTATGAAGTGTGGTCACCACATGTATGTGAATGATTTTTAAAAACAAACATGTCAGAATCACATGCACTAATTGGTATCTCCCATTTCTCACTCAAGTAAGTGTCATTGTAAGGTTGTTCAATTACTACAATGACGCTGCCAATATTCCAAATTTTATTAGAGCACTTACTTTATAATATATACATAAAAATATTTTTTATTATATATATTATAAAAATGTATTTATATAATTTATTTTATTTATATATATTTATGTATAAGAGGAACTTTTCGCCAAATCCAACGGGTAAAGTGGATGATTAATTACCAAAATGGTTTTAAGAAAATGATGTGTGACTATAAATATGAGGTGAAATGTTTTGCAAGAGTAGCATGGAATAAAGACAATTTTAAAAGTTTTGAAATGTTTTGATATTGCTTATAATACCTTGCTTTTAAAAACAATATCCCTGGAGTAAAAGTACTGGCTTTCGAGTCATTGCTTCTCATTTGGATGCATATGATCTGTTATTTGTTTATAGATGGGTGCATTATTTTCATGCATTCATCTCATAAACATTATCTGTCCTTCATGAATACACTTTCAAAGGACATTATTAATATCTCTAGCTCTAAGAGTAACAAAGATAAACCTAATACATTGTTGAACTAGATTCTAAGTGTATACCAGCTTAAGAGACATATTCATTATGCAGTTATTAATGCAAATATTTTATAAAAAACCATTACAATGCAGGAAAAAAAGCCATAAAAACATATCAGTGCATTTTGAGGAACAGATGAAACGTTTTCTTATATGAGAAAACATCATAAGTACCTTTAGAAAATGACTGAGAAAGAGGCAAAATCATTTACTTATTTTAATGATTGGAATATTTATTCTGTTCATTTCATACTTGAAATCTATTATAGTTTTGAAAATTTAGAAAATGGTACCCCTAATTACTTAGCATAATGACAGTATATTTCTGTTACCAAAAAAGATGGTCCATCAGCTTAGTTTTGCCATGTCCTGGCAAATTAAATGGTCTGGTTGCCAAAGTTAGTCTATTTATTAAGTGAGACAGTTTGGAACAAAAATGAGGAAAGATAAGGTTCACAAATTATCTTTAAATTGTGTCCATATTAATTTCTGTGAAGTTACATACCCAGAATGTAGAATGGATCAAAACTGCCTGGATTAAATTCCTCTAGAGAAGCTATTTTTCACAGCAACTTCTAAATCTTGTCTTTTTTGCCTTAAGGCTGCGAATGGGTATATTTTGAATATTTGTCCTCATTTCTCATGAGGCATTGTCAGCTCTTCTGGTAGGTCATCTGCAGCTTTTCTTATCCTTTTATGTTTGTTACATTTTTGTAGTGTTGGAACTTAGGAGTAGAGAGTTGAGTAACAGTCGAGGTCAGCATTTTCTTTTCTTTCTCCCTCCCTCCCTGCTCCCCATCTTCTCTGTGTTTTCCTTTCCGTTCTTTCTTTCTTTTTTCAATCCTCAGACAGAAGTGGTTCCTGATTTTTAAGCAATATTTAAAAAATATTTGAAGAATTAGAAATATAGATCGCAATAACATTACCTATACATCTTCCTTCACATATGTTACTAAAAACTATTGAGGAGGTAAATGTTTTTTGTAAGACAAATGTGTTTTTTACACACTCCAGAGGAACTTCTTAGGTAAATGAATACTAATACCAACTTAAAGAAGTGTGAACTCTGATGTGCTTCTAGGTAGTCACGTGTCAGATTCGTTTAAAGTGAGGTGTCTATTTCCTTGGAATTTCTTGTACTGCATGGAAAATGTAACCTATTTAAGAAACGATAGTCTAAATTAACCCAAGGCTTACATACCAGGATGCATGATTTCTGTGAACTTCATCCAAACAAATAAAATACCTTTGCCAATTTCAGAAATCCTTTTCCTTGTACTAGAAATACGACCTCTTTCGACTGTTGACAAGAAGAGTTACACAATAGAGAGAACAAAATCTACCATAATAATTAGCTGGAACTTCCTCAAAAATATTCACTCCATAAGATTACAGATTCCTTCATCAGGTAGAAAGAGAAAAATAAAACAATAAAGCGTTATAAAAACTTCCTTTAAGTTAATATGTTATTTTTTAAAGAAGAAAAAAAGGACTTGTGTCATTTGAGTTTTGCTGATCAGGTCCACAGTTTTAAAGTTAAAAATTTCTTTGTTCACGGGCCTGTCCGATGGCATAGCGGTTAAGTTCACGGCGTTCTGCTTTAGCTTCACAGGTTCTGATCCCAGTTGCGGCTTGTCAAGCCATGCTGTGGCGGCATCCCATGTAAAGTAGAGGAAGATGGGCAGGGATGTTAGCCTGGGGACAATCTTCCTCAGCAAAAAGAGGAGGATTGGCAACGGATGTTAGCTCAAGGCTAATCTTCCTCACATAAAAAAAAAAAAAAAAACTTCTCTGTTCTGATTTGACAATGCCATTTTTGCAGTCTGAGATTCAGGAATCATTTTTCTAAGTTATCCTGTTTCATGTTTATCTCACAGGACAATTATGAGAATTAATGAGATACAAACTAAGAAATATCTTGAGTTCTTGAAAGGTTTAATATGAACATATGATTTTGGATTCTCATGAGTAATCTATAGTGAAACATCATGAAAATTTTTCTTCATGTAGGTCTCATTTATTTTTAATCACTTTTTAATCAGTCTTTATCTAGATGGATTCATTTCATACTTAGAATCAGAAAAGTAATACAGATAACTAATGGCACAGAGAATTAAATCGAAATAGTAAAAATCAACACACAGCCTCTGAGTTCTAATTTCAACAATCAAAAAGATTTATTCAAAATTCTGTGGCAAATCAATTCTAAATAAGACTTACCATCTGATTTCGCATTATTAGAGTGCTTATTTTTTTCCAAGGGAAGATTACCATTTTTTGTTTTTACTTCAGGCTACAACATTAATTCATAATATATATGCCATAAAATATGTGCAGATGATGATAAGGCATCAATAACAATAAAAGTTGCATATCATTTTTCCAGAATTAGCTTTCATTCTGCATGCAAAGTAAACATGGCAGCTGTACCATATTATATTTTCTCTTCAGCTATATCTTTAGGAGCTGATAGGAAATTAAAATTAAATGAAAATTGTGCTCTAAATGTGGAATTTGCCTACATTTTAATCCTCTGTTGCTTTTCAAGAAAAATACTGGTAGAAAGAAGAGAAAGGGATAATGGCAATAACAGCTTCAATACCACACAGTAACACATGAGTCAATTTTTCTGCTTTGTTTATTATAGCGCTACTCTTTTGGCAATATTTTAAGATTGCCAACTTTATTTTGGAAAATTGGTGATTCCTTTTTATTCTGGGAATGTCAGTCATTTATAATCCCAGTTTTGTAGGGCGTCAGCGTACTTCATAGCCAACTCCTGGTTTTTCAGAAGCAAATTAACCAGTCTTCTGATTGTCCATTTTCCCATTATTTCTTTTCTTCCTTATTTAGTTTCTTTAATGCTTAAATAAGTAACTTTCAGATTTACATCTTCTTCACAAAATAGAGTAATAATGTTGTTAACTTTAGTGCTTTCTGTGAGCTAGACACTATTCTAATCACTTTACATGAATTTATGAATTTAATTCTCACAACAACTCTCTAAAAGCTAGTATTATCCTCAATTTGTAAATTAAATAATTTTCTCAGTGACAGTACTTTCAAACAATTGCCTCATATGATCCTCAAACTATTCTAGGAGGTAAGTCTACAAGTCAGGATTGATTCTCATTGAGACAAAAATGAATTATTTTGGTTGTACTTTCCCCACCTTGAATCTGCTTTTTTCCCACTACATTATCAAAACAATTGATTAAAAAGAAAAAATTTCGTGGTGTGTATATTTAAGATACGTTAGGAATAAGTGCATGGAAGTTAAAACTATTGACAAGTTTCAATATCTTGATGAAATTCACAGATCAGGTACAATTGTTTGACTCCTGTTTGTCCACAGCCTTCAAGCCCAGTGTACTCACAATAAAATCACTGAAATCAGAATGGGGCCATGAGAAGTCTACTCATTAAGAGTGAACTTCCCAAAGCAGAATCCAGTGCTACAAAAGGGGGCAGTTCAGTGTCCACAGAGAAGGCTGCAGTCAAGATGGTGGCTTGCCCTGGTGGTGGTGATTTCCTATCCTTTTCCCAGAAAGAGAGTGGACGTCAAGGTAATCGGTTGAGACATTGTTTCCCAAAGGCTGCACAGACTGGGCTCCCTTTTCCCCACTGGGGTTTGCTCCCAGGTAAAGCCAAGAAAATATTCTCAAAGGAAACTTTGTCATCTGCCTGGAAGGAACTCTTGAGAGTGAAAATTGATGCCTCCTTTCTGTCTACTCCACACCTATGCTACCTAAAATACTGTCTGATAAGTGCTGAGCCCCGCCCACGTATACAGGGAATTCTGAACTCTCTTGCACTAAAGAGGTTGTAATGGCTGGCAGGCAAAACCTGGGCCAAGCTACCTGTAGTAATCAACATTGTTATTTAATTATAAACATGAGGGTCATTTAAGGATAACTAGTCATTGGAGAAAGGCCAATAATACAAACACAAAGAAGAATAAATAGAACAATTGGCCTGGAAAATGATACTTTTAGGAAGAAAAAATAGGTTAAGGGAAAAAGTCCAATTTATACATTCAAAGAAATTCTGGAAAATTTTGTACCCAAATAAACAACAACAGAAAAGTATAATAGGCTGCTATGTACAAAAGAGCTATCACACCACAAAAATCCTTTCTTCTTCGATATATCCTAAAGCCTTTGTGTCGCTCAGTTCCTGATACCTCCTTTCTCTTGTTGCTCTCCTTTTGTAGCAAGAGGCATCAAGACAATTAGCTCATAAATTGTCAGTAATGCAAACCACTGCTTAAAAACCACCAGAATATTGAGGCTAAAGTCTCCATTCCTTGGTTTCATCTCCTACACAGATGATCACACATAGAACAAGGAAGCCACAAATCACAATTTTTTTTACACATCAGTGGAAGATACACCAGGGCTGCGTTAGTCAAGCTGTTCTTGAGCTCATCAATGGGATTTAGCACCCTTTTTATTGTAAGTTAATTTCACCCCCTTGTGATCTTTTCCTTTACCTGTGCCCAGACCTCTCCCAAATTCCACCCCTTCCTGCTTTATCTCAAAGGTGAGACGAGGTAGCCAGTGTGTTTTCTGACCCTAATTGAATGATTTGCCTGTGGTTTTTCACTTTATAGTGTCATTAATATGGGGATGGAGCCCACATGTGGTAACCAGGAATAGTGTATTGTTGAAGAACCTGAACCTCAACTTTGTTTTTGACTCACTTATAACTTTTGTGGCTATAGTATTGTAATTATCTGCAGTCTTCCTATGTTGTCTGTTTTCCCAAGAGAATTCCTGAATTCTCTGGCTAATACTTTTGATTGTTTCTGCCAAACAAATCTAACATATTTTTCTCCTCTAATAAAATGTGTATCTTCTGATCAATATTATTCCCAAATTGAGGCAATAATATACAATAGAAGGGCTGAAAAATAATACCCAAAGAATTGCAAAACTAAAAAACTAAGATGAAAAATGTGAGAACAAAACTGAGAAACAGAGGACCAGAATGGGGAATCTAATATCCATCTAATAGAATTCTTACTGAAGAAGGGATCCGACAAGATTAAGCAGAGGAAAAAATAAAAAATATGACAAGTTCCCAGAGCTTGAAGAAAGACATGAATCTTCAACTGAAAGAGCACTCTAGTGCCCACCTATCTTCTACAGAGTATGTTTGTGCCTTCACTTCTCAGCTTATGTTTAAGGAATACCTACTGATGGATATCCTGCTATAAAAGAGGAATGTGGTTTACTTCATAATCTGGCACTTTTATTTATACATTCAAGTTGTTTATTTCCTTTATGTCCTTAAATAATAATGGAATATACTAGCTGACAATATCAGGCTGCTCCATTCCTGGAACCTAGAGTGGAAATCTATTCAAATCATAGGGACGGAGTGAGAGAAAGTGGTTTTCAAAAGGATATTTGGGTGACTTACCATCAGGAGAGTGAATAGATGCCAAGCAGCCAAAAAATGTAGATGACCACTACAAGAAAAGTTTGTATCAATACTTTGAGCCTCCATTTCAAATTATATTCATCTACTTTCATTTAATCTCTACTTCATTTAATTACTTTCCTGAGATGAATTCTAGCCTAACTAAGGGGTGGGGGCATATTTTAGAAATCCTGTGATATTATCTCATCATCTCAAAGTAGTTTCTAGATCAAAGTCTTATCCTTCAGGTTCCCATTATTGGATCCCTCTCTTCTACTCCTATAACCTGGTAACTAAGATCCAGTCCTGTAACTTGGAACCTTCCCAGTATGCCGTGCCCTAGTAACTAGATTTTTTGGTAATAAATTCTGACATCACTATGCCAAGGTCTTAAATTTATTGTATATATTCTAGCCCTGTTCAACTGGGATTCTCACAGTAAGTCACAAAGAGCATCCGAGCCTCAGTTTCTCTGTAAAATGAGCAGATTTCACTAGGATCGTTATTAATGTCTCTCCCAGCTTTAAAATTCTTTGATTCTATTATCGTGAGACATTTATTTGACCTGTAGTCAATTTCCAGTTTGACCTCTTTTGGGGTAAATGGCCTAAATTTGGGGCTTAATTGAAAACATGAAAATGAAACAGATATGGATTTTGGTCTCTTGCCTCTAAACTCAGGGCACTTTCCACTCTACTATCCTGTATTTTTAACTGTGATGTCTGGAGCTGGCATGACCGATGCAGGCAATGCTTTCTTCTACTCCTGTGCTCTCTGCTCTTCCCCACTCATGGCCATGATACATCATGATTTTATTTCCTGCTGAGCCGCGATATGACCTCAAAGTTCTTCTCCAGGCAGATGCTGCAAATCAGTAGAGGTTGGCGTATAAATAAAATTTATTTTCCATATTTTCTCTGGTGGCTTCCACCCTTGGAAGGAATTTCTGGACCAATCTTCAGTGAGCCCTTCTGTATTACAGTGCTGAAAAGTAAGGTATTCAATATAATATGATCAGCAAGAGAAGTACAATATCGGAGTCACTTGAACCATTAAAAACAAACAAGAAGGCTATAAAACCTTGATTTTTGTGTTTGCTCCCCTATCGGAGAGGTTTAGTTACTGTTATATGTGATTGAGAATAACCCTCTGAATATGATGGTGTGCATATCCATTTTGAGGGGAGGAAGGCTGTGATTCATGTAATTTTGTAACCACCATTTAACTGATATCTGGAACAAAATGCTACGAAGTGGACCTTGTCCTTGTGTTGCAATTCCAAAAGAACTTTGATGATTGTGTGTTTATGAGTGTGTGATGAGCCAGGGATGGTGAGAGTGGAATTGATCAGAGGGGCAGTCCTCTCAGCTGGAAACGTGTGGCGACATTTCTCCATCCTGAGGACTACGCATATTTACAAGCTTCAAGATACCTTTGTGTCAGGCTCAATGAATGGGACAGGATAATCAATCATGTGCGTCCTCAGAGGAGAAATTGGGCACTTTCAATGTTAGAGATATTATAAACTGAGACTCGTTGTCTAAGACCCAATACACTTCATTTTCTTTGCAAGACCCTCCTTGTTTCTATCTGTTAAGAATAATTGCTTGTTTTTTCACATTCTCCTCATTCCTTTTTATCTTTAGGTTAAAACATAATATTGGAGTAAGTTTTGATGGAGTCTGCCTCTATTTGGTGAGATTTTGGAAATCCCAGCAATGCAGACATTGAGTCATTGTCCTATTTGAGGACAGTAACTAGTTCTTGTTCTTGATTGTATCCTTGGAAACTACCAAAACTCTTTGGTAGTTTCTTTTACCAATCTGTAAAATCCTATGGATTGTTTTTGAGTGACTATTCTGATTGTTTGGTGACCCATTCTTTGTTCGTTGCCTATGCTGAATTTAAGACATGGTGGATCATATTCCTGCTTGTGTGAATTAGCACTCAGATTGGGTTGAATTTTATACATTGTGAAGGCCAATATGGCAAGATGACCTTAGGCATGATCCCATCCCAAATATTTTGCTGTAAATAAAGAGTATTCATTATAGCCAAATAGAAAATTTGCATGAATAATCATAAACTTTTCTCCATGCTATCTTTATTTTCCTACTTCATTTTGAGTGATCAACTATACAAGACTGAATTTTCACTAGCTTATTTATTGCTCTTTTGAACATTTTCATGAATTAGAAAACAATGCCCTAAGGCAGGGTTAGTTGCAATATTGGTGCTAATCCCTTGTGATGGTCTTCTAGTTTTGAAGCATGCTGGCAGTAATCTTCAGTCCCAGGAGTCATATTGGCTATGGTATTTCCCTCTGGGTCTTATGTATCAAATATGCCTTTTTCACAAAAATCCTAGGAACTGTTAAATCATTGGCACTTAGAAAAATGATATTTTTACTTCCAATCATGTTAGTACTTTGACAGTTCTTTCTTTAGTGGCAAAAAAGAATTTTGGTCGGTGTTGTTAAAAATACCTGTCTCAAATTTATCACCCCTTCCAATGAACTGACCTTTTTAAATACTTTACATGAAGCTGTATTTATTCTTATTTAACTATTTAAGATGAAGTTTTGTCTTTTTTTGCATTAATATGTACAAAGTTAAGGACTTTTATTAAAATAAATTTTATTTTGCTTTTTATCATGCTGTAAATTTGATTAAAATAGAATAAATGATCTCATGAATGAATTGGGAAGAAATAAAATATTCTTACTGTCTATAACTTTGAATCATTTCATTAGAATTTTGGTACTTCCATTATGTAAGGATTATGAAGAAAATATTGTCTCCATCCACAAAAAATTTTTGTTTAATTAAAAAATAATATATTTTAACTCTTCCAAAGAATTATTCACTTCCTTGCTCTAGGAAAGATTCTTTTGATTCCATTTAGCATTGCTGAAATCAACTAAAAGATTACACGTTTAGGAAGATGTGGGAAAAATGATTTGAAAAACTCTAAACGTATTATCTCAGATAATTTTCTACTTCCTGTCTGCCTGAGATATGATTTTATGTGCTGTATTTTACCAACCATCAAACAGCACATTAGTCCCAAGGATAAGAATTTACCTGACTTTATCTGATTTACATAGATTTGTATACTTTGTTGGTCAGCTGTATGAGAGAACACCACTCACTATGTAGTGTATGTTATACACTATTTATAAAAGTCTCAAACATTTGAAATGTTAAAAAACATAGAACAAAGCATATTTGTCTAGCATGAAATGTAATTTTCTGAATATTAAAACATTAAGGCAAGATTATTGAAATATCTCAGCTCCTTTAACTATTTTGGTCCATTGCCATTGAGTATAGATGAAAAGTACCAATGCTTAAATTACTGTAGTCTCATGTGTAGTTGTGAGTAGGGTGAGAATGAGGATATTAGGAGAAAAAAAATTCTGTTTAAAAAAATTGGAATATAGAGAAAGGACTCCAAACTACTGAATGTAATAGATGATGGTATTTGATATTCAAGTCAAAGAGTTTTCATTAAAAATGTGATTGTCTTGAGTGTCATTGGTCAGACAAGCTCAATTCCCGCAAAGTTCCTTTACATGGCATTTTTTGCAAAGTACTGCTATTTTCCATATCATGATTTTTCCCACAGTTTTATGTTCAGATGCTTAATTTATATTACCAAGAAATCTGGATTAGTATACAGCATCCTAGATTCTCTTTATAATTGTTTAAAAGTTCCCAAAACAAATTGCTAGAAGATAGAATGTCAGAACTATTCAAGCCTTGTTCTTATTTTAAGGAGGAAATTAACACTTTGGTCCATTATTTGCCATGGAAAGAGATAATGACATTCTCTAGGAAGATTAGAATCTAACCAAACATTGTAGGCTATATATAGCATACAAAGCCTTCTGCCATTTGTGAAAATGCTATCAGGGAGAAAACCCAGTGACTAAGCTTCCGTACTGTATTTTTTAGGTACACAGATTTAATTTAGAGATTATGGTTTGAAAATAAAATTTACTGTATGAGTGTTTTGGGCTGATAAGAAATTGATTTTGCGACCTTGCTACACCTTAATTGAAATATCTGGCAATGTGTCTTGACTAGGTTTAAGGAACCATACATTCTTGGAACCAAATTATTCCTTCACGTTGAACTCGAAAGTTAATCACTTTGTTACCTAAAGGAAAGAAAACTACTTTTTGCTATTGTGGGCTTTGAATAATCTCCTTCTCTTGCATAACAAGCAGGTTTTATGGAATTGACATTTAGTTGCTTCACTATATTGAAGGTGGAGCTCTTTAATTTATTTGAGTGATATTACTTACAGATTTAATATAGTACTTTATATTTTCTAATATTTTAAAGGTTATATTTATAAACTCAAAAACAAGAAAGTGTGTGCAAGCGAGCCCATTTAGACATAAATAAAGGTTATTTGTTATTTAAATTATTCAATAAATGTTAGAATGTAGTTTTTAAGAAATTGCAATAGAATGAAGATAGTAGGTTGTCAGTGTTCTCCGCACGTCTTAAATGTTAGCTTATTTAACAGATCTTGACTCAGGTTGTGTTTACGTGGGAAAAAAGTGGATTGCAGAGGAGAGTTAAAACAAATCGTGAAATTTGTAAAATCTTCCCAAAGAACGCCGAAATATATACCTTCTGTGAGATTCTTTGGGAGTGACTAAGCAGATCAGTTATCTATACAACAATTATCCAGCCAAGTGGACATCTCCACTTTATTTCTCTTTTGTGGATATAACATCAGAACCTAAATGTGCGTCCTGTTTATTCAGTGACTTCATTTTCTTGCCCTCTGCTGAGCAAGGACAAGACCTGAGTCTTAAAAATTTATTAAAAATATAATTGAAATTATATTTAACATTTAGAGCTCAAATTAGGAAGGAATGTGCTGTTTTTTGTGCATTTTTGATAATTAAAGTTGACAGGTACAGACAACTAAATCAATTTCGATTTGGAGATTGAACAGAGTGTAGGTAGTGCTAACACTTCCCTGATAGCTTTGCATTTGTGGTAAATTTTTAATATTTTGAAATAAGAGAGTTGTATATCCTCTGTATCAGAAGGATTCTTATGCCAGGTTTCCTGGCGCCATATGGAGGATAAGTTCTGAAGATAATTTCTGGACCTTTATAAACATGGAAACCTAAAGAGAATACTAAAATAAAGTACAACAAGTCTCTGTTGTATGTGCAGTACAGGAGGGAAGCAGATGCTTGATTATAGGGTTATGTTTGTGTATTCAACTAGTATTGTGTTCATGCAGCAGTTTCCTAATGGAGTACCATGTGGAGAAGAATAGTTTTTAAATGTGTTTTGGACTTTGAATTTCAGTTTATTAGTTGACAAATATGTCAGAAAATTTTCAGTAGAGGCATTAGTTATTGTTTTATAGTCAATAATCTCTTTATACTTACCCTTTGAAAAAAAACCATGCTTTAAGAATAAATATGTATACAGTTAATCTGAATTTAAGCAAGGTTTTAGGTATAACCCATAGTACAATTTCATTATAATGTTGAGAAGAGAAAAGCTAAGTCTTATCAATTATTGGTGATAGAGTTTTAATGAAAAATTCCAGTGATTCATTTTTGTGATCCAAGGACTTACTAATACCTTAATATTTGCAGATCATTCCTTTATTAATGGAAAAGAAATTGTCATTATAACAATATTTAAAGTAGATATGATACACTTAAAGAGTAGAATTCAACATAAAATTTTGATGTATGATAAGTATTCAACACTAGGATAATAACCATAGGAGAGAATAAAAATGGCTATTGTTTATTTCAAAGTAGATTTCACAAGGTGAAACATTATGATGGAAACCCACTATGAAAACCGGGACCTCAGCTTTTTAGATTCAGCCACTACTGATGAGTTCAACCAAGACTGATCAAAAGTGAAAACAGCTTATTGTGGGAAGGAGGCCTACAGAAGAAGCAGAACCTCTGAGGCAGCCATCTGTGAAATCAAATCCTGTGTCTGTCATTTACTAGCTACCAGATTTGGACTAGTTTCTACATCTTCGGAATATAAATAGTTTTACAGTCAACATGAAAATATTTTTGAGGATTAAAGAAGATAATACAAGCACAACACTTAGTTATGATACTGGCCATACAAAAAGGCCTCAATAAGTGATAACCGTTATTAATGTAAATCTGTCAGTCACTTTCTGCCAAATTGTTTTTGGTAGGTCCATTCTCTTTCTCCTTTCCCAAATCATCCGGGAAACTAGATTAAGATCATCTAGGCTGCTAGGTTCTGTGGCTAATGTTACACATAAAATAACAAGAAGCTCTTCTGCTTTTCCAAACTCCATGAAGAGCATTACATATGTGGACTTCAGAATATACCTGGAAAAGGGCATATTGCTCCCTACTTGTTAACAGTTTATTAATCCTTAGCTTACATTTTAGGTTTGCTGTGTCCGAATTGAAAAAAATTTTTAAAAACTCATTTACTTATTTGTAAGCTTTCTTTAAAAAGTGAGTTTCATTAAATTCCTTTGTACTAATCACCTAGTCACCATGGTGAAAGACTGAATTTAAAGTAGAAACTTGTTTAAAAAGAATATCTTGGAATTACTTCTCTCAAACTTTATATATATATATATACACACACACATATATTTTATATATATATACACCAATAAACAAAATTATATAAAAAATGCTTAGTATTGAAGACATAGTACCTAATGGAGGATATAAAGTACCGGAAGAAACAGATTAAAAAAGTGTAAATTCTCAGAAAACAGTTTATTTTATTTACTGGAATATTTATCTTAATTGATTAACAAATATATTAATATCTATCGCATTTTTTGTTGCTTGAAAACAGTAAGGTTTACTTTAAAACTTAAACAAAACTTTGTATTATGAAATTCTAATTATTTTTGTTTTGGCTTAACAAATTTCCCACTGAAATTAGCTATTTAAAAATACATGTAGACACAGAAAAATGCATAGACAATAGATATTTCTCTGTATGAAGTTTCCGTTAATTATTATGCAATTTTTTAAAAAGATTTGCAGGATACTTTGGCATAAAGCTTATTAGAATAGAGAAGCATATGTGTATATATATGTTTGTATGTATATATAAAATAGAATCATTTTTTGTATATTATAAAATAAGATTCACTTTTCTTTGAATCAGATCATTCTGAGAGAAATGTAAGGGAAAATAATTTTGTAGAGTGGAAGGATTGAATATTTGGCACAACTTTGTTTCAAAGACAGTAATTTGGTGTCTTACTTCTCAAGTGATTTATATAATCTCCAGGTAGATTCTTAAACTCTGAGAGAAATCACGGATCCGTAGAATAACCACACGAGACAGCACTTATCAAGATTTTCAGAGCCTGGGAGATGTGACCCGTGTGTTCATTGACAGAAACTGGTTGAGAAGAATGATTGGAATTACTCTATTATGTTTCTACTTTCCTGTGACTGTTCAGCCATTCATCAATGGAATATCTCATCCTGAATAAGGATAGATTTCAATGGAAATATGTCAAGACACCTTTATTCAGTTCAGCAACATTTCTGAGTTTAACTTATGTCAACCCAAGATGATCAAATATTTACTCATTGCATTTGAACCCTTAGTAATTTCTTGGAAAACTTCCCAAAAAATGAAAAGCAGGGAACTAAATACAAATTCAATTGATTAAGAATGAAAAGGCATCCTTTTGAAACTAAATCTCAACATAATATTTTTTAAAAGTTAAAACAGACTTCTTACACTGGGCCGGTGATAGAAATTCACGTCAGGTTCTCCAAAGTCTAAGTTTACTCCTCTCTAATTTTTCAACCTGTCATTTCAAAATTATTTTCAATGAGCTGATGATCAAATTAACTTTTTCAAAATGTCCTTAAATAAAGTGTTTAAACCCTTGATATAATCTCATTTGTTTTTCATTACTTTAATTTTCTAATTTACAAGAAAGTACTAGGTTATGACTTAAATTTCTTCACTTTTAAATGTTTTATTTTTAGGGCTGGCCCCGTGGCTTAGCGGTTAAGTGCGTGCGCTCTGCTGCTGGCAGCCCGGGTTCGGATCCCGGGCGCGCACCGATGCACCGCTTCTCCGGCCATGCTGAGGCCACGTCCCACATACGGCAACTAGAGGATGTGAAACTATGACATACAACTATCTACTGGGGCTTTGGGGAAAAAGAAATAAATAAATAAACATTAAATGTTTTATTTTTAATTCTAATATATTTTGCAACTTTCATTCTAATTTGTCGAGATTCCTAAATTGCAGACACAAAAATTGCCGTTGCCATTTAAAAAAAAATTTGAAATAATATGATAAATAATACCTTATCATAAATCTAAAAATCTATAATTAATGTAGATAACTTTTTTTAACAATAGAGCAATAAAGTTGAATCAAATTGGAAGCTCTTTTGTGTAAGTTACCATTCATTAATTCATGCATTCACTCACTCAAGAAATACTTGCTGAGCACCTTCAATATATTAGGCACTTTGTAGAGTTAAATATAAAGCAATGAAAAAGTATATGTGACCCTCAAGAATTCTACAAGGGTAGAGAAACATTAAAAACACAAATGACACAAATTGTTACTTAATCATTTGAGTGGTCTGAGTGGTCATGGAAGCTTCATAAGGAGGCGGTATTTAAACTGAGAGTTGAACTGGGAATTAGCTTGATGAAGCATGCGCTTTGGGATATGAATGGGAGGTACGAATGATCATTATATGCACTTACGAAGGCTCTAATGAATGATAAAGTGCAAATTCCAAGAACAAAAATAAGTTGCTGAAGTATAGTGAGTGAAGTGCTATAATTGTAGAAGATGTATCTAAAAAGTTTGTCAGTGGCCATATTATGTAGGCCCTATGTTATCCATAGAAAAATTGGGCTCTATTTTCATACATTTGCATTTTTGAAGATCACATTATCTTCTACAAGGGAGATGAATTGGAGGCCAGCAAAGTGTGATGCAAGCTCATCAGCTTGAGGTGGTTGCATTGGTTGGGGAGAGAGAATATTGGCTTCTTCAAGATTAGTGACCAAAAAGATGGAAGAAGACAGGTAGAAGTGATATATAAAATGTAGGGATCTATAGGTCTTGATGATGAATTGGTATCCAAATGAGAGAGAGGGAGATGTGAAGGATATCTCTTGAGTTTGTTGTATGAACAATTGAGTGAATGTTGATGCATTCGATGAGAAGAGGAAATGTGTATGGAGAAAAATGATTAGCTCTGTTTTGTATATGGTATGACTGACAAGCTGTTCATGCATCTAAGTGGAAACAAGACAATAGTACATATTGGTCTGAAACTTAGAAAAGTCTTGAATAAACAGAAAATTTTTGGAGTCATTAGCAGAATGCTGATGTTAATGGAAGCCATGAAAGCAAATACAATTACCTATAGAGACCACATAAAGAGAGATCATAGTTCACAGTTTCAAACGCTGCTGAGAGGCCCAGTGAAAATTGAAAACACCCAATAACCCTTTAGTATAGGGGTCAATGATAACATTAGCAAGAACTGCTTTGGTGAAATTTTGATGACTGAATCCAATCCAGTTTGGGCTGAACCGTACTTGAGAAGTAAAGAAATTCTTTTAAGTAGTTCGGCTATGAAGGTAAACAGAAAAGCCAATATGGAAATTAACCAAATGTCAAGTCTGCTGGAAAGAGTTGAGTCTTAGAGAAAGAAGAGAAGATGAGAGAAAAGGGCTAGAAGAAAGAGTCAGTGAAGACAAAAATAGACGGATCTTGAGCATGAGAAAGGGATCCCAGGCCAAGTAAGGGTTTACAGAAGAAGATTCTGGCTTACCTGTGGACACAGGCACAGGTTTGGCATCTAAAGCATCCTCACGTGCTATTTCTAATCCTTGAGTGGTGGGGCACAAAAGAGGGAATCAATGTGGCCTGTCTAGGATAATGACAGGAGTCTTGCAATATTGAAAAGGAAAAGATAGCAGCAAAGAAATTGCGCATAAAATAACCAAGCAGTGTTTGCCAGCGCCTAGAGCAGGATGCCATGTAATGGTTCCCATGATGCCACGCTTCCTACCTTCTGCCATAGATAACCATCATGATTTCAGTCTTAGTTCAGGATGCCATAACAAATACCATAGACTGGGTGGCTTAAACAACATTTATGTCTCACAGTTCTGGAGGCTGGAAAGTTCAAGATCAAGGTGCCGGCAGACTAGGTGTCTGGTGAGAACACTCTTCCTAGTTTACAGATGGCCATCTTCTCCCTCTATCCTCATTCGGCAGATAGGGACCCCTCTAGTCCCTTCAGCCCATTCATAAGGCCTCTGCCTTCATAATCTAATTACCTCTCAAAGGCCCTAACTCCAAATACCATGACATTTGGATTTCAATGTATGAATTTTGGGGGGACACAAACCTTCAATCCATAGCAGTATCCTTTACCAAAATTGACTGAACATTCTTATAATTTTTCTCACAACAGTGTACTCAGCAATAACTACCAAATAATGAGAATTGGCATGTGAATCAATCCCATTCTAATTGATGATGAAGCATTTCTTTTAGAGTCTGCATTTATGTTATAAATTAGAATTTTTTCAGACTGCACATCCAATATGTGTACCTTTATTTATTAATTATATTTATACCACTTTACATTATGAAATGCCCTAAAACAGAAATGTAAAAAGTATAAATAAATGAAGAAATGTTAACATTTTTTCCTGTATATCAACGGATGGTT
Source organism: Ceratotherium simum simum (assembly GCF_057802395.1). Taxonomy (NCBI): domain Eukaryota; kingdom Metazoa; phylum Chordata; class Mammalia; order Perissodactyla; family Rhinocerotidae; genus Ceratotherium; species Ceratotherium simum. The sequence continues at coordinate 83,854,544 of NC_141901.1, forward strand.
TTGCCTACATTTTGGGGTGCATTTCCCCCACTGTAATCTGGAAACAATTGGTACTGATGAGGTCCTCTTTGACAAGTACACCATGGTAGCCTGTTAGATATATATTGTGTTGCTGTCTTAAATCATGCATGGAAATTATAATTATTGTGCTTTTTGTTAAATATTGGTTTAGATATTGAGGTTTGCAGCTACTTTTAACTTATATTCTTGGTGGTGAAAAAAAAATTCATCTGAGATTGAAAATTTACTATTAAAAATAGTACTGACAGCTCCTTCCAAAATATCCTTTTTAAATGATACCATCGTGCCATGATTTCTCTATTTTTGTTCCATGGCACATGAATTGAGAGGAAAGTGCCTTCAACGCATCTTATTGCTATAGAACACCACCCTTATGGTCAAATTCATTTTTAGACTCTTTATTCAATCTCTTTTCCAAGATACATTTTTTTCTATTTTTGATAAGCTTTTGAGGCTTTAACTTAGATTGTTTATAGTCATTTAGAATAGGACACCAGCTGCTTTTAGTTATGATGAGTCAACAACTTGGAAAATATTTGAATTTGAGTAGAAACACAGTTTGCATTTGGATTTAATTTCATTTTATTAGTTACAAAATATTATTCCATATCCCATCTTTTGAAAGTTTGAATAAGAGAAGAAAAAATAATGCATACTGCTTTTTAAAAAATTGACAACTTTATTGCAGATTTCATTGCCAAAAAGACAAAGTCAATTAGTAGTAGTTCTGCTATATGAAAACTTAAATAGGAATCATATTTTTCATATATTGCTTAAGCCTTCCCACTCATATCTTCCACCATTTAATGTTCTTATACGTAATTTTTGGATGTTCTATATGTAATTTTTGTCTTTTGTTTTCATTTAGATGAGAAATGAGAGATTGTGGAATAGCTATCAAACCCATCTGAAATTACCGTTGGAGGAAGCATATTTTGTTAGTTATGCAAAACAACTAAAAAGTCAAAATTAAGATACTGTTGTTAAATATATCAAATAAGGAATAAACTTTATTCTTTTGTTTAATAGTACTATTTTAGAATAGCATTTTGTTTTTATAAAAGTGATATATACTCATAGAAATTTCAAGCCATTTAAAAAGTACACAAGAGAAAACAAAACATCATTCAAATCTCCACCCCCCAAGCCAGCTTTTGTGTATTTAATGAACAGTGTTCTGGGGACTCTTTCTATGGATACCTATAAGAGGATATTATAGATAAGGTAAATGATTGATAAATGATAGAGAGAGCGAGCGAGAGATGGATAGATGACAGATAAACTATTCTAACAGTTGGCTTATATTTACTGAAAGCGCCCACTCATTTTACTAGAAGTTAGCAGAAGACAAAGAAACTGAAATGAAACTGAAAGAATTGCTGATTGCAGCTTTCTATTTTTAACCACAAGCGAAATAAATTTTAAAAGAACAGTGTAACTGTAAGAAAAAATATATGAATAAAATCAGAGTGCTGAGATAATTTTTCTAACCATTCGTTTTAATTTCAGACAGTACTCATTTGCCCATTGCTGCAAAAGATGAATGGATTTTTGTAGTAACACTTCCTTCTCCCCTCTTCCTTTTTACCTGGTTTTTTTTTTTGGCTTATACTATTTTTCCTTTGTCAAGGCTTAGAACGTTGATATTCTGTTCTACCGTAATTCCCATAGAAGTTTAGTCTTGATTTTATGTTTAAAGGTTTTAGTACTTCCCCTGAGTAATTGTCACTATAGATTCTCCATTTCTGGGGATTTAAAGAAAAGTCTTCTCTTAATTAGCTGAATTTCATCATTGAATGTGTTTTTTTCAAGAAGGGTTTCTGGCCTCTCTATTCTCTGTGTTCCTCTGTATTTGAAAATGTCTGCTGCTCCTTTTATACTTGAAAATCTGTCTGGGCATCCTATTTTTAAGTCGAAGTGTCTTTTCATTAGAACTTTGTATATCACATTTTGTGTCTTCCGGCAGTGACGGCTGTCATACCAAAGATTGAGGCCAGCCTAACTTTTATCTCTCATAGATCACATGCCTTTTCTGCCTAGATGGCTACATTCAAAATTTATCCAGACTATGTCCTGGCAGACATTTTCCTTTTATTTCTTTTCCTTTAGTAGTATTCTTAATTTTTAGCTTGCATAATTAACTAAACAAGCCAAAGATAACCAGTATCTCTAATAACACTCAAAATGCAAGAACTTAAATATTTCAAAACCAGTCACTTACGTCTTGTCTTAATTGTCATTATAATCCAGTATTTTAGTATGGTATTTTTTTCCCTCAAATTAGTCAACATTATTTTAAAATAATAGTAATAATGAAAATAGCAACAATAAGAGCTATAAAGTGCTTAATTTGTGCCAGGACCTGTTCTAGGATCTGTGCTTGTGTTAACTCATAGAGTCCTCATAATAGCTACTTTTCAGATGTGGAAACTGATATATCGCCAATGATCACCCAGATAACTAGTGAGTGGATGGGACTTAAAACACAGGCAGGCCAGCTCCAGAAAACCTGTTCTGATCTGCTACTCTGTGGTCTCTTCACGTGTACTGTTTATATAACAATATTGTTTTAGATTTACTTGTTTGTGTATCCATTTCTTTCTCATCATTCCTTCATGTTTACCATTCCTTCCTTCTGTGTTCAATATTCTTTGCCCTCAGGTTCACCACTGGTGGTAAATTTTACAGTGGTTTTTTATCTGAAGATGTCGGTATTTTTTTCTCGTTCTTTAATTTAATGTAACATTCTGAGTTAACATAATTTTTCCTAAGAACCTTGAAGGTTTATGGTATGTTATTCTTTAGTTGTACTGTTTAAAAAGTTTGCAATTATCTGCCTTTGTAGTTCATCTATCTTTTATCTATAGCTGTGTGTGTTAATCAGGTTAGGCTGCCATAGCAAAACAGCATGGATTGGGTGGCTTGAATGACAGAAATTTATTTTCTCACAGTTTTGGAGGCTGGAAGTCTGAGATCAGGGTGCCAGCTTGGTCGGGTTCGGATGAGGGCTCTCTTCCTGGCTTGCAGATGGTCACTTTCTAGCTTTGTCTTCACATGGTGGAAAGAGAGAAGGAGCAAGCTCTCTGATGTTGCTTCTTTTTGTTCTTTCTTTCTTTCTCTTTTTTTTTTTCGCTGAGGAAAATTGGACCTGAGCTAACATCTGTGCCCATCTTCCTCTATTTTGTATGTGGGACACCACCAGAGCATGGCATGATGAGCTGTGCGTAGGTCCACGTCCGGGATCCGAACCTTCAAACCCCAGGCTGCCGAAGTAGAGTGTACTGAACTTAACCACTGTGTCTCCGGGCCAGCCCCAGATGATGTTGCTTCTCATAGGGCACTAATCTTATCAGACTAGGGTCCCACCCTCATGACATCATTTAACCCCAATTACCTCCCAAGAGCCCCATCACCAAATATCATCACATGAGGGGTTGGGGCTTCAACATATGAATTTTGGGGGACACATTCAGTCCATAAGACTGTTGATAAGATCAAGTGTTTATAAGATCATCTCTGTAGTTTCACAGTGATGTGTACAGACTTAGATTTCTTTTAATTCATCTTGCTTGGAATTGTATTTCCTGTATTTAAACATTTTTGTCTTCAATTAGCTCTTAAGACAATGCCTCTCCTTCATTTAATCTCATTGGAATTCCAGTTGAATGTTCTCTTTTTAGCCTTCATGTCTCTTAAACTTTTTTTCATTTCCCATCTCTTTGTTTGTATATGCTACATGTTAAGTAATTTCTTCAGATCTAGCTTATACATCAATTTTTTTACAGCTGTATCTAATCTACTGTATAACTAGTTTACTAAACTATTGACTCCAACTATTTTTTTTTTATTCTAGAACTTCTACTTGGTTCTTTTAAACTCTCTTGAGTCCTTCTTAATAGAACTCTGTTTATTGCTTTCACATATTTTAAATTCCATCTTTTATCTCTTTAATGTTTTAAACATAGATATTTTATATACCGTATTCAATAATTTCATTTGTAAAAGATCCTAAATTTGCTACTTATTTTTTCTGCCGACCCTCACTAATGGTGGGGTTTTGTATTTGCATGTGTGTGAGTGTAGGTATGTGTGTTTAGTTTTATATGTAGAATTTCTTTTAGCCAGTCTTTGTGTGTGGGAAGCCTGTGATCCCTGTGTCAAGGATCTTCCGATACAGGAAGAATATTCATTTGTTTCTCCCAGCTGCCATACCTTCATCACTACCACCTCAGTTACTTTCTACTTGTCAGCTTAGGGTTTCTATAGCCACAGGCATGTAGTTATGAATTCTGAAATGATCTGTCTTCCCCCACACATTGCCTAAGCCAAGACATATAATTTTTTGTGTTATCTGTTTTTCCTGGTGAAGATCTTTTTTTTCTTTTTCTGCTGAGGAAGATTAGCCCTGAGCTAACATCTGTGCCAATCTTCCTCTATTTTGTATGTGGGTCACTACCACAGCATGGCTGATGGGTGGTGTAGGTCTGCACCCAGGATCCAAACCTGTGCACCCAGGTCGCTGAAGCGGAGCGTGCCAAACTTAACCACTATGCCACAGGGCTGGACCCTGATGAGATCTTTTTTAAAGTCCATCCTATCACTGAGTATGTAGCTCTAGGTGGTCCTGACTAAAACCATTGTTTTAGTCCTAGCTCCATCTTACACAGATGGTCTCCTCTCCTAGAGAAGCCATTAAAAATCATGGACCCCTCAAAAAATCCTTTGAGTCTTAGTTTTACACCCTTGTTTTTATTTTCCTCTTTATTTTTGTCCCTGAGGAGTTCTCTTACTTTTTAGTCTGCTCAATTTTACCTTTAAGAGTACATTTGTTTCATTTGATATATTTTCTCTAGTATTTCTAGATATCTTTTTGTAGAAAGACATTAAGATTATCTAATCTTTATATAGTTGGAAGAGAAATTTAAAACTCAATGTAAGCCGTCTTTACGACCATGAAGAAAGCTAGTGCAAGGGAAAAAGCATCAATACTGTGGATGACAGAGTAGAAAGAGGAAATAACCTTGATGACATGGTTGTGCTACTAAATTAATCAACCCTCTAGTCTCTCTACTGCCACACTTTTTCTTTTGTGAGATAATCAATTGTCTTATGCTTTAAGTCACTTTGAAATTGGTTTTCTGTTTCTTATAGTCAAAAGTACCTTACAGGATCTATAATCTGTTTGCTTTGATTTCTCAACTGTCCCCACTTGTGCCTTGATTGGAAAGCCATAATGGCTTGAGCTGTGGGCACATATTTCATGGGAGGACATGAAAGTAAGGGGTTGTCTGGCTCTGACAAAAATGGCACACATATATTGGAATGGTGCTTGCAAACATGGGAAATATAAGTGAGATTTTCAAGTTAAAAAGCTCTCTTAAGCTTAAATTTAGGATTGCACAACAAATCAGAAAAAAAATTCAAAAAATAATATTCAATTAAAATATATAAACACAAAAATTATGTAAAGCTCAAAAAAGAAAATTATACCATCGTATTTCTGAGAGATCCTAAAGACTGAACTCAAGGGGAAGTGAAATTGACAGATGAGGCAGGTTACAAAGTCTGAAAACAGAGTTTAAAAGTGCAAGTTGAATATGAATTCTAATACATATGGAACATGAAGTGAAAATAGTAAAATGTTCTGTAATTATATTAAGGACATTAAGGGACACAACAGAATGTTTATTTAATAATTTAAATAATTCAATTGGTATTTTTGTTTTATATTAATTGTTATTTAAGCTTAATTCATAACACATTAAAGAGATATTTTAATGATTCTTAGCAACCACTTTTATAAAACTGAGGAAAACCAGGATATCAAATAGATTTATATTTATTTCTGTAAAACCATATTCCTAGTCATTTCAGAGCTTTTTTGAGAATTAAAATTATATAATATGGTTCATATGTTTAAAGAGAGTAAAAGATCATTAATACTACCGCAAACACTACTAATAATAACTAACATTTACTGCGCCCCTACTCAGTGCAAGAATGCTTTTAATTCACTCATAGTAATCTTATTAATCCTGTGAAGTAGGTGTTCTTATTGTTTTGGTGTTATGGGTCAAAAAACGGTTACAATTTAATTTTTATACCTGAATCAGTGGTGGAGTAAATTGATAGAAAATATCTTGAAACCTCAGGACGGGAATGGGCATGATAAAGTCATGGCTTTGTAACAACCAATCTTTGTCTATATTTGCCTCCTCCTCTGCCTGTGTAAAACACTCCATATTAATTAATTTATTTTACTTTCCATAAATCTTTTTTATATTTTCCTCTTTGAAATTTGCATGATAATGTGACTGCTTTTGGGAGAAGGCCTGTTGAGGGGCAGGAGTAGAAATGAGAAGGCTATCATAGAGAGAGACTGATGCCTTTGGCAAGAATTCCAAGAGGTGGCACAAAGATTAACACACTTTTGGAAAATGGCTGTCCAATCTGAGACAAAAAAAAGAAGTACTCAGGGCTCCAGTAATAGGCTTCACTGTACAAGGTACTCACACAGAGAAGATTAACTTGCTATTTTCAGGCTTAAACTTAAAGTGATGGTGTGAGAGAAAAAGGTTTAAACTCTAGCAACAGAAATTTAGGTTACGTTTAGGGAAAGAATTTTAGGGTGAAAGGTGTTAAGAGCTGGAATGAGTTACAAAGAGAAGTTGTCATATCTACTTTCCTGGAGGTTTTTACAAATAGTATAGCTTCTCATCTCTCTGGGATGATTTAAACATGAGAGATAAACTAAGCAACCTTTCTGGTTCATTTCCAGCCCTGTAATTCTGTGAAGAAGTAAAATATTTCTTCAGAACTGCTCATAAATTCCATTAGACTGCAGTTACTACTCTTAATGGCAAACCAGTTGCTCAAGATTTCTTCTAAATTTTCTGACTTTACTATATAAATAAAACTTTAACTCCTCAGTGGCTGTAAAATTTTGTTTTAAGAACCTTAAGTGAAACTCTTAATTATAGAAGTCAGCACTGTTTTTCAGTGAAACACTCAAAAGGACTTGATTTATAAGTCTCTATTGGAGACAATGTTATATTGTAAGAAGCAATGTTTTTTTAAACTAAATATTAAGTGTGTATTCTTAGTTAAAAAATTATTAAGCACTGGAAGGAAACAAAGACATCCTGATTCTAAAAATTGCTGCTGCTAGTGGTAAATGATAAGTATTAATAGTCCAAAAATATTAAAATGTAGAATATCGACATTAGATTACCGGTCTAATGTATATAATGTATGATATGATATAATATAATATAACATAATATAATATGTTAGGATAGAGAAGAAAAAAAGAATAAGATCTTTAGCATTAGATTAACTTGTGTTTTAGTCCTGACTCTGGGCTTTCCAGCTTTGTAAACTTTGAAAAGTCAACCTCTTTGATTCTAATTTTCTATCTGGTGAAATAGAACTTATAAAATCTAACCCGCAGGAATTTTTGTGAGGATCCATTGAAGCAACACATGTAAAGCACTTTACAGATTTCAGCACCTGGAAAGTACTCGATAAATGTTAGTCTGCTCTTGTGCATATTTGTAAAATACACTCAAGTTTCTTAGGAAATCCCTCTCAAAGGGAAGTGTATATCATATCTGTTGAAGAGTAAAGTTATGAGAAAAAGATGATAATAAAAACAGAAATAACTGGTGACAATGGCCTGAGGATTACCTGGAAGAGGAATTGATTGTTGTAGGCAATTTTCGACTTGGAAATTGTAGCTTTTCATTTTCCATGTCCTTTTGGGCAAAGATAGTGCCTTTCACTTTTACAGTGTTAGCTGTAGGGTGGGCAACACATTTTTAATACGAAAACAGTTGTGTGGATAAAAGGATCGGTTGTGCCCATAGATGGTCTACAGTGATCCTTGTAGAGGGCAGGAAAATCCAAGAGTACCCCAAGCTCCAGAAATCTAGGGCCTGACAATAGGCACAGGGTTTGGAGTTGGGAATGTAGATCACAATGGCTGCTTGTAAACTGGAAGAGAACCAGAATGCTGACGATTTGATACATGATTTAAAGTCCAAAAGCCAGTGGAGGTCCTATTATTTTGGATGCCAAAGAAGCTGATTCGCTAACCTTCTCCACACGGTCAAGGTAAATGAGGAGAGAGAGTGGAGTGGGGAATGGTTATGGGAATTTATGTGGTTGCAAAATGTGGTGGGGAGAATACTATTAATTTGGATACTAATTTAGAAATTTTAATTATTTGTTAATTTCTTATTTATTTAATGAATTTATTTTCTGGTCTGGTAGCTTATATTTTGTTGCTAGTATTTTCTACCACAAATACATGATGGGGGTGACTGTCTACTATTTTGATTGTGTTAGTCTTTGCTAATTAATTACAGGTGAAGGTTATACCTATGTTGTAAAATGTATTCACTAGCCTGAATAGTGTATAGCTAAGTTCTGGTAGTGACAGACGAAAAATAGCACTTATTCTCCAAACTATTCACCAAAACACACACACATTACTACTATTACTATCACTGCTACTACACACACACACACATATTTGCACAGGGATCTGTTTCTGGGTTCTCTGTTCTGATAATTTCACTGGTGTCTTAGTCTATCCTTGCAATAGCACTCCAAGGTCTTAATTACTCTAACTTTATATTAAGTGTCTACTGCTAAAGTCATCTCACTTTATCTTCTTCTTATGAAGAGTATCTTAGAACTATTTAGGCTTTTGCATTTTTTAAAATCGACTTTATTGAGGTGTAATTTACATGCAACAGTATTCACCCATTTTAAATTTACAGTTGATAAGGTTGATAAATTTATAAAGCTGTGTAACCAATACCACAATCAATATATAGAACATTTCCATCACTCCCAAAACTGCCCATCATAGTCAATCTTGTCCCCACTCCCAAACCAGACCTGAGACAACTAGACTGACTTTCTGTCACCATAGACTGGATCTATCTCAAATGCATGCAATCATAAACTATGTACTTTTTTGAATATGGCTTCTTTTTCTCAGCATAATGATTTTGAGAATCATCCATGTTGTGGGATACATTGGTAATTTATTCCTTTTTCTTTCTGAGTAATATTCACAATTTATTAATCATTCATTGTTGATGGACATTTGGGTGGTTCATAGTTTGGGATTATTATGAATAAAACTGCTATGAAAATTCATATACAAGTCTTAGTGTAGACATGTATTTACATTTCTCTTGAGTAAACGCCTAGAAATAGAGTTGCTGGTTCGTTTCATAGGTGTATGTTTATAAGAAACTGACAAAGTGTTTTGCAAAATGATTGAACTGTTTTACTCTCCCATAGATAATGTGCGAGAGATCCAGTTGTTCCACACTCTCATCAGCATTTGGTATGGTCCATCATTTCAATTTTAGCTTTTCCGTTAGATGTGTAATGGTAGCTCATTGTGGTGTTAATTTGCATTTCTCAAGTTACTAAGATGTTGAGCATCTTTTCACATGCTTCTTTGCAATCCCTATCTTTGGTGAAGTGTCTGTTCAAATCTTTTGCCCAAAATTATTGGGTTGTTTTCTTATTATTGAATTTTGAGAGGTTTCTTTTAATATATTATGAAGACAAGTCTTTTATTTGGTATATATTTTGTGAATATTTTCTTTCAGTCTGTGATTTTAGATTATCTTAACAGTGTCTTGCAAAGAGCAGAAATTTAAATTTTTGGTGAATTCTAGTTTATCAATTTGATCTTTTATGGATTGTGCTTTTTGTGCTGTACCTAAAAGATATTTTTATAATCCAAGTCACAAAGATTCATACTATGTTTGGTTTTACATTGTAGTTTATGCTCTATTTTGAGTTAATTTTTAATATATGATGTGAGGTCTGGATTAAAGTTCTGTATTCTTACATATGAATATCCAACTATTTCATCACCTTTTGCTAAAAAGACTATTTTTTTCCAAATAGATGATTATATCACCTGCAAATAAAGACAGTTTTACTTCTTTCTTTTACTTTGCTTCCTTTTACCTCTTACTTTCCAACCTATATGCCTTTTATTCTTTTGTCCTGCCATATCGCACCCGCTAATACCTCCAGTACAGTGTTGAATAGAAGTAATGAGAGCAGACATTCTCATTTTGTCATTTGTCTTACAGAAAAACATTCAGTCTTTCACTATTAAATATGATTTTAAATTTTTTTGTAGATGTCTTTTATGAGGTTGAGGAAGTTTCCTTCTATTTCCAGTTTGCTGAAAGTTGGTTTATCAGAAATAGATTTTTCTTTTTCCAGTGAGGAAGATTGGCCTTGAGCTAACATCTATTGCCCATCTTCCTCTTTCTGCTTGAGGAAGATTGTCCCTGAGCTAACATCTGTGTCAATCTTCCTCTACTTTGTATGTGGGACATACATGCCTCCACATCATGGCCTGATGAGCAGTGATAGGTCCGTACTTGGGATCCAAACCCGCGAACCCCCAGGCCGCCAAAGCAATGTGTGTGAACTTAACCACTATGCCACTGGGCCAGCCCCCAGAAATAGATTTTGAATTTTGTCAAATGCTTTATCTGCATTGATAGAGATAATTAGACTTTTTTCTTTTTCAGTTGATTAATATAGTGAGTTATATTGATTGATTTTCATAAGTTAAACCATGCTTACATTCTTGGGATAAATCCACCTGATCATGATGTATTATGCTTTGTATGTATTGTTGGATTAAATTTGCTGCAATTATATTTAGAATTTTTATATCTGTGTTCATGAGGGATATTGGTATATAGTTTTCTTGTGATGCCTTTGTTTGATTATGGTGTCAGGGTAATGGTGGCCTCATAGAATGAATTAGAAAGGATTCCTTCTCTTGGATTTTCTGGAAGAGTTTGTGTAGAATTGGTATTTATTTCTTAAATGTTAGGGAGAATTTACCATTGGAATCATTTGGTCATGGAGTTCTTTTTCTGGGAAGGCTTTTGATTACAAATTTGATTTCTTCAATAGATATAGGGCTATTCAGATTATCTATTTCTTCCTTAGTGAGCTTGGATAGTTTGTGTTTTTTAAGAAATTTTCCATTTCATCTAAGTCAAGGGTTGGCAAACTTTTCCGTAAAGATCGAGAAAGTAAACATTTTAAGCTATGCATGACAAAATGAAGGCTTTTATGTATGTAACTTATATAATCATTTACCATGTAATAACTTTAGATTATAAAGACCATCTTTAGCTCATGGACCATAAAAATAAAACTAAACTAGATTAAAATGAAAATAGATATGCAGGGTATTTTTCACCTCTGACATTGAAGATTTTATCTCTAGAATTTTTTTTTAATATTCCATATCTGTATGTAATTTTTGAACATATGGGAGAAACTGCTGAAACCCAACACTGTTAAAGATTTTATTTATTTATTTTTCCCCCCAAAGCCCCAGTAGATAGTTGTGTGTCATAGCTGCACATCCTTCTAGTTGCTGTATGTGGGACGCGGCCTCAGCATGGCCGGAGAAGCAGAGCGCCAGTGCGAGCCCGGGATCCGAACCCGGGTCGCCAGCAGTGGAGCACGCTCACTTAACCACCAAGCCACGGGGCCGGCCCCCAACACTGTTAAACATTCTACCCAATGTCCTGTTTTCCATTTGGCTTGTGGGAACAAAACTGTTGCTGTGTGAGCAAGGGGTACTGTTCTCTTATTTTTTCAGATAGTTCTTTCTTCATACACAGCATTATTCAGTATTTTGCTAAATCCTCAAGGGGAAACTTTGCAGTTCTCTAGGCATCTTTAATCTGTGCGGCTTTTTTTTCCCTCTGTCCTGCAAACTCTAACCACCTTGGTCTTCTGGGACTATTAGCTCCACCTGCTCCACTCAGGGAATTCATCAGGCTGCCTCTGGGTCATGGCCAAGAAACTGTCTCAAGGCAGTAAGCTTACCTCAGTTTTTTTCTTTTTACTTATCTCATAGGAATTATCGTCTTTTAATATCTGTTGTCCAGTGTCTTGAAAACCACTGTTTCATATATTTTTCCTGTTTTGTTGCTGCTGTTGTTAATGTTGGTTATTTCTGGCAGGAGAGTAAATATGATCTCTGTTATTCATTTCCAGCCCTTTGTATTTTTATGTCAGTTGAAAAAAGCAGCATGACTATCTCCTCAAAAGCTTGATTTTTGGGGTTGGGATTTTGTTTCAAAATGCAGTAAGTCTATATATCAGTTTGAAACGGATATCTTTATAATATTGAGGTAACCAATCCATGAACATGGCATATGCCTGCTTTACAATAATTCAACATTTTTTAATAGTGGTTAGTCATCTTTGTAGGGAGCTCGCTCAATTTTTTTAGATTTATATCTGGATATCTGTTAATTTTTTGTATTTTCAATAATATTTTAATTTCATTGCTTATTAATGAAAAAAAGGAATTCAATTGACTTTTTTATCTTGACTTTGTATCTAATGAGCTTGCTACATTTATTTATATTTCTGATAATTTATCGAATCATCTACTATTTATTTTTTCCTTTTAATAATTATATCTCTTTTATTTCTTTTTATTGCCTCACTGTATTTCCAGTACAATGATGAATAGATGTGGTAAAGTCAGGCATCCTTATCTCCTTTCTTATCTCAAAGGGAAAACTTTCTTTGCACCATTAAATATTGCCTTTGTTGTATTATCCCTTTTATTGTTAGTTTGCAATAATTTTCATTATATTCCTAGCTTATAACAATGTCAAGGATAGACATGGAATTTGATAAAGTTCTTGCTCTTTATCTATTAAGATAATCATGCAGATTTTTTCTTTATACTACTAGTGTGGTAAATTGCATTGATTTTCAAATGTTAAACCATCTTTGTGTTCTTGGAATAAATCAACATTAGCAGTCACGTATTATCCACTTTTGTATTTACTAGATTATTTTTGCTGCTATTTTGTTTAGCATTTTTGCATCATTGTTTATGAATGAGATTGATCTGTAATTTTTCTTTCTCATAATGTCCTTGTCAGGCTTTTAGATTTTTAGGTTTCTCTGGTTTCTTAGAATTAGTCAAGTAGTATTGCATCTTTTCTGTTCTCTGAAAGAATTTTTTTTTGTGAGGAAGATCAGCCCTGAGCTAACATCCACGCCAATCCTCCTCTTTTTGCTGAGGAAGACCAGCTCTGAGCTAATATCCATGCCCATCTTCCTCCACTTTATGTGGGACGCTGCCACAGCATGGCCTGACAAGCAGTACATCAGTGCAGGCCCGGGATCCCCGGGCCGCCAGCAGTGAAGTGCATGTACTTAACTGCTTCGCCATGGGGCAGGCCCTGAAAGAATTTTTGAAATTGCGTTATTTCATTGTATCATCCAGATGGTGCACCATACAGGCCTGGTGTTTTTTTTACGTGGAAATTTTTAATTAGAGATTCACTTTCTTTAATAATTAATTTTATATTTCTTTTCCATGCTTATTTTGATTTACAATAAAAGAAATACTACAGACACTGGAGAAAGAATAGTCTTTTCAGTAAATGGTAATGAAACAATTATATACTCATGTGGAAAAATGAAAAGCATGCCCTCTATTTACATCATATATAACAGTTCATTACAGTTGAATTGTAAATCTTTCTATGAAATGAAAATCAGAACAGCTTGTAGAAGATTGAGAAGAGGTTAGGAAATGATTTCTTAAACAAGACAAAATATCAGTAACCACAAAGATAAATATAAATGGAACTAGATTAAAATTAAATATATTTTTTCTTCAAATGATATCATTAATGAAAAGGTAAGCCATGCAGTGGGAGAAGATACATGCAATGTGTAATCTGTCAATGACTTTTTAGGACATGTAAAGAATTTCTGCAAAATAATAATAAGGCAAAGAATCCAATAGAAAATGGGCAACAGACTTGAGTAGAAAGTCCATGAAAGTAGATATCCAAATGCCCTGTACACATAAGAAAAGGTGCACACATTTACTAATAATCAGAGAGATTAAAAGTAAACAACAATGGGTCAATACTACTTACCTACCAGGATGGGTAAAATTTTAAAAGATCATCAAGATCAAATGTGAGTGAAATTTTGGGACAGTGGGAACTCTCATCACTGCTAGTATAAATATAAATTGATATAACCACCTTGGAAAACAGTTTGGCATTATTTAGTATAATTGAAGATAAGTGTACCCTATAACCCAGCCATTCTGCTACTTATGCCCAAAAGACATAAAAATATTCATAGCAGTAATATTTCTAATATTTAAAACTGCAGACAGTCCAATTGACCATCATCAGAATATACAAATCGATGGAGGTATATTTATATAATGGAATAATTATTAAATAAAATGGTAAAAATAAATAGGGCAAAGCTATGTGTACAGCCACGTGAGTGAATCTCACAAATATAATTTTGAGTTAAAAAAACAGAAAACAGACCTAACAGAATACATATTGCATTATAAACTTCAGGACCCGGCAAATTTGTATAGTGTTTAGGTAACCATGCTTCTGCAATAAAATTATAAAGACAAGCAGCAGTGTGATTCCATAAAAGTCAAGAGAGTTGTTACCTCTAAGAGAGAACCGGGATAGTGATTGGGAGGAAGTGCAGGGGGTCTTACTGAATGCAGGTAATGTTCTATTTCTCGACCTGAGTGTTTGCTACATAAATATTTCCTTTATGCAAACCTGCTGACCTATACATCTTTAATTTGTTCACCTTTAAATATGTATGTAAAGTAAAAGTTTTTTTGTACCAAAACAAAGTGTTTCAAAACTTTATGTTTCTATAAACATATTCCTTTCATAGTCAAACCTCAGGTTGCTCTGACTCATTATCCACAAAATGTGCATAATAATTACTAGTACACTGCCTGGCACAAAATAATGACCCATAGAGGTTAGCTGCCGGAATATTTTTCACAAGTGCATACTGTTCAGAGATTGGCTTAAGAATTTTATACGTCATGGTTCATTTAAATAGCAAGACAATCTTGAGTTAGATTTTTATCTCCATTTGAGAGCCTAAGAAGTTGCCGCAGTGGCAAAGTCAGAGGTCAACGTGGGTCTGTGTAATTGTAAATGGCCAAATGAAGAGTTCGTATAAGACCATTTAAGAGGGCTTATAAGGATGATGGAGAGTTGAGAAGGATAGATAATTTTATAAGTGGCAAAGAAGTCTTAACACTTAGGCTTCTCTCACTACCCATTTAATTGACATAAGGCATATCAGATTTCTCATTTGTAAAACGAGAATGTGATATTAGTGTAGGCTTATTTTCTTTCTACACTGAAATTTGACAACTTTATTTGCTCATTGTTTTCTTATTTTAACTAAAGATTTTCACCATCATTGTTTCTATGCTATAATTTCACATCATTAATTTTTCATGAGATATTTATTCTAAGCAATAATTAATGTTTCCTCCATCAGAGTTACAACTCAGAAACCATTTTGGTTCTATTAGAGTTATATGCTGAAACAAATGATGGTCAAGAGGGAAGCTTGCTTGATAATCACAGAAAGAAACTCCCAACCTTAATTTTGTTCTAGAAAGAAACGTTAACTTATTCATTTTTTTCTAAGATTGCAATAGGATCTGAAAGACAAAGGTTTTCACCTGTCCACTGCAGTCATTTTGCTGGTTTTATTAGCATTTCTTCACCATATTAAATAGGTAACTGTGGTAGGCAGAATAATGGCCCCCAAAGACATCCATGCCCTAGTCCTCAGAACCTGTAAATATGTTATGGTACATGGTGAAAGGAATTAAGGTTGCTAATCATGTGACCTTCAAGTAGTATGATTATCCTAGATTACCTGGGTGGACCCAATGTAATTTTACAAATGTCCTAAAATGTGGAAGAGAGAGGCAGAAGGGATGTGAGAAAGACTTAACTCGCCATTTCTGGCTTTGATGATGGAAGGCAGCCATGAGCCAAGGATTGCTGGTGGCCTCCAGAAGCCAGAAAAGGCAGGAATATGGATTCTCCCCTAGAGCTTCCTGAAGGGAACTCAATCCTGCTGACGCATTTTAGCCCAGTGAGACTCATTTCAGACTCCAACCTATAAACCTATAAAGTAATAAATTTGTGTTGTTTATAGCACCAATAGGAAATTAATACAGTAACTTAGTATGTTTCCTTGGGTATAATATTGTATAAATGTAAAAAGCATCACTGGATGTATTTTCTTTCTTTTTTTTACTTCTTTGGATTTTGGAGTCATAGCTTTAAGAGACACTATAAAAAATATTTAAAGCCAAATGGCATGATTGGGTCACCATTAAGTACTTGGAAAAGTATAAAAATGTAGATTATAGTACTAAAATGTACCTGTGGACACAGGCATCTCCTCAATTTCATGTCCTAAAATTCACCTGAATCCACAGGCAGACATATACAGAGGGGGGTGACTTTTTTCTCTAGTTTTGTAGGCAATTATTAAATAATAGTTTATAATCAGAGAAATTACCCCAAGAATAGAAATTAAGTAGAAGATTTTGCAGTAAAGATGAATTGGAAAAAAATAAAAATATTTGTGTTTGTGTGTATATTTGAGGGAACAATAGGGCAGGTAGGACCACATGAGGAAGATAGCCATGGCTGGGCATGCTAGTACGGGGTGCGGGAAAGAAGTGTGTGTGTGTATATGTGTGTGTGGGGGGTGTGTGTGTTTGATATACTGATCAAGCGAAGAAAAGACAGTATAATTTTCTCTAAAGATTGTTATCAATATACTCTCGATAATTAAATAATGAAATCCAAGTTAAATCTCATGAATAACTACCCAAAGATTTTGTCGGTTGCCCTAAATTTAATTGGCTTATTAAACTAGTCAAAAGTCTTCTTGGAGTTGTTGAAAAGAGAAATTATGGAATATGGATGAATATATATGAGAAAGACAACATAAAACAGAAACCCGTTAGCACTAATGGATATTTTAGCACATTTTACAAGTGGAGAAGGATAACAAGCAGGTCAATTTATCATAAAGCTTTTAGATGGCAAAAATTGTTGGAAAATGTGTTTTATTTGTTCAAGCTAACATTATATAAATAGCCTTCCTTTTTTACTTATTTCTGTTGCCATGTATTTTCGTATATGATAAGTCTCCTAACACTTAGGGGAAATGATATGTTACATTTTATTCAAATTGTATTTTCAATATATTGAACTTGCTCATAAAATATCCCTTGTTTGAAACTTTAAGTATAATCATATCTTTTAAAACCATATATATTTATGTGAAAGCTTGCAAAATAATATTTTTAATTATAAGCAGAACAGTCACTCAGAATCCTTCATTTCTTTAAAACTGAAGACAATGTCTCTCTCTATATATAACTTATATATAATGCCTATACATATGTGAAGGGAGTTACTAGATATTTGCCCTATTACATGGAGCAAAAATAAACTCGTTTTAAAGAGAGGTAAATTAGGTGGTAAGGAGTTCTTTGTTTACACTCTGAACTAAAATTAAGAAACTTTTTAAAAAATGCTTTGAAACTAGCTCATAGCGAAAGAAAAGAAGACTAAATCTGGAAGGAAGACAAAGAAGTAAAGTAGAGAAAACTGGGTATTTGCAAGAAAATGCAAATGTTAACAACCTAAGGGTACCACCTGTCTGGCTTCCTTTAAAACCACAGAAGTATGTGCTTTGCGACTGAATTCAGTCTGATGTTTGTAGCTGAGGTCCTGGTGGGAGCAGGGTCCAATGGCAATCTTACTCCTCACCCAGACTTCCCACATTTTGGTACAGAAAGGGCGAGGTGGTGGCAACAGATGGAGTAGCTCTGTGGTACAAAAAACAGTCGGGCTGTACGTTGGCTGTGAAACTATGTTCAAGATCTTACAATTTGAGAAATTATTCAGAAAACAGAACTGCTGCCTAGAATTTGAGAAAGTTTTGGCAATAAGCAGATTATATTTGTGAAACCAAATAGCCAATACTGTCCTCCTCATCTTTCAAATAATGAATTTTATTTCACAACATGTTCTGTATCTAATTCAACAAACTCATATCAATGTACCAGTGGTGAAGGCATACAGTCCTCAAATCACAAAGGTTTGCTGTAGGAATGAAACTATTTTTCATGTAAATTTCTCGTGTTTGGATTTTATTCTTTTTAAAATATTTGTAGTTTCTGTTTGTTCTAAATATGCTACACTAGAAAATTACGAGTCAATAAGACTTACAATGAGATATATTAATTCTAATCTTGGAATTACACAGTAATGTGTAAGCTTCTATTTACTGTCTTAATGAAGATTTGACCATAAACGTTAGACCTAAAGATTCATACTGATAAAAAATCCAGTCAGACTTTTTCATCATGATCATATGGCATGGTGATAAATACATGCTTTACGTGAACAGAGGTAGGATTCCATGACCTAAGCAGTGGGTTAAAAATAATTACTGACTTTCCTACATGTTTATTGAACAGTTAGCATGCTTTATTATCCATAATATTTGCACAGCACCTATAGTGTACGAAGTATTGAAGATATTTAATGTTTTTATTTTTAAGTTTATATTTTAGAGCAGTTTTAGGTCCATAGCAAATTGAGAGGAAGGTACAGAGATGGCCCGTACATCCTCTAACCCCACACCTTCACGGCCTCCTCCATTATCAATATCCCCACCAGAGTGGTACAAACATTACAATTGATGAACCTACATGGACACATCATTATCACCCAAAGTCTGTAGTTTACATAAGGTTCGCTCTTGGTGTTGTACATTCCACGGGTTTGGAAGAATGTGTGATGAAATATATCCACCATCACAGTATCATACAGACCATTTTCACTGCCCTAAAAATCCTCTGTGCTCTGCCTATCTATGCCTCCCTCCCCTCTTCAGTAGTTTTTTAATCTTTACAAAAATCCTACAGTGGACATCATTAATTCCATTTTGCTGAAAGGGAAATTAAAATTTGGATGAGTCACATAAGATTCAAACTTTGTTCTGTATGACTCTTCAATTTGCTTTTTTTCTCCACCTCAGTGATGGCTCTTTTCAACCAGGATTCCAAATAACAGCTTCATTTGTTTTGATTCTGTGCTATCATCACTATTAAACTAAAATAAACTTGACTTTCTCGTTGAAGAATAGTTCTTTTGGCACCATCTTCATTGGAGATAATATAAATCTTGCTTATTGTTAATGTTAGCTGAGCTGTCAGATTTAAAACCTGGCTTTGGGGCCGGCCCGGTGGCGCAAGCGGTGAAGTGCGTGCACCCCGCTGCGGCGGCCTGGGGTTCACTGGTTCGGATCCCGGGCGCGCACCGACAGACTGCCTGGCAAGCTATGCTGTGGCAGCGTCCCATATAAAGTGGAGGAAGATGGGCATGGATGTTAGCCCAGGGCTAGTCTTCCTCAGGAAAAAGAGGAGGATTGGCAGATGTTAGCTCAGGGCTTATCTTCCTCACAAAAAGAAAAGAAAAGAAAACCCAGCTCTGACACTCTATGCTATGTCCCTCAGTGTGCTGCTTAACATCTCTGTGCTTTCAGTATTTTCACCTTTAAAATGGGGGCAATGTCATTTCTAAGGTTTGTTTTAATATTTAAATAGCATAGTTAATGTAGCAACTGTCTGGCATATAATAAGCACTCAATTAATGTCAGTGATTACTTCCTTATTATAACAGATAGGTGGAAATGGATACGGTAGTTGAATACTTACAATCTCTTGTTCTTTCCAGCTACTGGTCTTTGGAGTAGGTTGTGTACAAGAGAATTCTAGCTATGTTTGTTCTTTGTAGAGCATTTTATTGTTTGCTACAAAATTGTTAGGTTGTGAGATCAGGAAATGCTCCATTTTTTCCTTAAATTAACACCTTATTGTTTGGGTATCTCCAGGAATACTATAAAAACTGAAATGTTAGCATATTGTTTTATATTATTTATTTTTATGTTAGCCTGCAAGGTTTGCCTGCTGTAAACAAGCAACTATAAGGAGTTAGTGCTCTAAATATCTCCTTTTCTATCAGAGTTAAAATTGAATCATTAGTTAATTTTTTACTTAAATTTTATTCTTATAACAAAGTATTATACAGATTATAATTTTTTTTGTTATTTTAAGTGTGATTATTTAAAATTAAAAAAAATTAAAACAATTTTAGTGGGCTGACCTGGTGGTGTAGTGGTTAAGTTTGTGTGCTCTGCTTCGGTGGCCTGGGGTTCACAGGTTCGGATCCCAGGCATGGACTTATGTGCCGCTCATCAAGCCATGCTGTGGTGGCATCCCATATACAAAATAAAGGAAGATGGGCATGGATGTTAGCTCAGGGCCAATCTCCCTCACCAAAAACACTCACAAAAAACTATTTTAGCTTTTACATTTAAAAAGGAATCTCCCAAAATATATACTTGCATTTTATCAGAACTCTGGACTAAATAATCATAAACATCAATTAGATTTCTATATTATGAGTTAGATGAATACCTATTTTTAAAGATTAAAATACTAGGAATAAAATAGCTTCACAGGTTTGCTTATTCAAGTCCATTTACAGTCACTATCTCATTTATTGCTGAAAAAAATTCTACAGAAATTTAGAAAGGTGCCGTATTAATTTCACCACTTTGTAGGTGAGAAAACAGAGACAAAAATAGGACTAAGTGACCTGCCTGAAGTAAAACAACTGGTTGGAAATAAATCCAGGCCTGGGGTATATCTTCCCTATTTAAAGTCTTCGTACTTTTTAACACACTAATGAGCAGAATTGTATTCTGATTACACATCATTCCTCTTCCAAAATATCTAATATGAGTCATTTAGCCAGAACCAAGAAGTTCCCATTTTCCTAAGTCTGCACAACAAAGTCATGAGGCATAACTAACTGCTATCACAGCCATCTTTAAATGGGCTTCAAAAGAAACAACTTTGAGACTGTGATAGAAAACATCACAGAAGCAGAAAACGGTATTTTATTTGATGCTTTTAACAAGATCTCAACTAATAAATTGGCTGTCATCTTTACCCAGTGTGGAGATAAGGGGATGGGGACATGTAGATGCCCTTTTTGGCATGCCGATTGGCAATTACTCCATGACAGAGCACAGTTTTACTATGATTGATGAAACATTTTAGAAAAAAAGGAATTAAATGGAAGAATTTTATTGGGTGTTGAAATGACATTGCTAACAATAGTGTGAGGGGGAATATAAACATGAAACATGTTAAGTAGATAGTAGGAAGGCAGCCTCATCCAGACTGCCTGGAATGTCCTTGCTGTTCGCTCTTACTTTTGCATCCTATATGCGGATGTAAACAACTTAATTCTAAGGTTATTGTTGCAGCCTTTTCTGCTTTGTACTTTGATCAGAAATAGTGTCTGAAATAAAAATGAGACACCTCTAAGACTTCAGTGGCTTGTCATAAAAGGACGTTATTAAACAGAAAAAAATGCAGTAACTGCATACTCTGAGCTAGAAAAGCACTAGAGGGATAAAGAAATGTACATTATACAGTAATATCAGTATGACTCTGATCTTCAACACTCATTTTCAAGTTGGACAAAGTTTTTGAATCAGTCTCCTTTGCTCTTAAGTATTCGTATCTCCAGTTATATCATCAGTTTTACCATCCCATATTGGGTCAGATCACTGGTCCAGAAAATAAGGCATCATGTCTTTTCCCAGGCTCTGTACTATTAGCTAAATCATCTTCACACAGCTCAGTGTACCTAACTGGTGGTATAAGGCTGCAAAACTGATGGAGGAAAGCAATTTCTAAGAGACCCTTAGGGCAATTATTCTAGGGCCAGAAGTGTGATATTTGATTACACCTCGTATCACTTTCAATTTAAATAGCTATAAATTACTCACACCTTCTTTTGAATAGCAACAATTTGTAAATCAATGAACTCTTCCAAGAATCGAAGAAATGTCCCTTTGTTTATTATATGCCCCATAAAATAGTGTTTCTTTACATGCTTTAATTATTTCTTGGGGCCTTGATTTTATTATGTGTAAATTTATTTTTAGCCTTTTTCTAAGAAATCATGTAAAGCAGTCAAGTGACTGATGATTTAAGACCAGCCAGACATAAATGATAAAAGAATAATTTTGTGGCGTGCTTTACGATAAAGGCAGATTTGTCTTAAAATATAAACAAATGTCATGTTTAATCTTGCTAGTATGAAACCTAGGAATACAAGATTCATTTTCCACTGTCCCAAAGTAGACCTCAAATATCCAAATCCAGTTAGAGGTTTCCGTCTCGCTAAAGAGACTTCAAAGGCAGGGAAAGATAATCTTGGCAGCACCTCTGGAGTGAGACTACTCCTAACTAGACAGAGCCTCCTTAGCTCCTTTCTGGGAGTTTGGGATCAGGTAGGGAAGCAAACAGGTTCACAGAGTAGCAAAGCGGGGTTGGGACACAGGAAATGTGAACTATGTGCATTGCGTACTGAGCGGCACAGCCTCTGTGTTGCAGTTGGAACACTAGTATGATTTATACCTCTTACACATCCCATACCATGTTTAAACAGTTTGTCAGTAAAAGGTATATGACCTACTCAGATCAGGGGTAAGCAAGAAGACTCAATATTGTGGTCTTCTCATTGAACAAGTATTTATTGTGCATCTCCTGTGTAGCAGAGACGTGCACATGTCTGAAAATACAAATATCAATAATTTATGGTCTTTTTCCTTGAGAATCTCACAGTTTAAAACAGAGGACATATTTGTAGAGAGTTCATCAATTTATAAAAGTATGGAAACTAATAATAATAAAATATGAAAACAAGCTTTTGTACATACTATATTTTTGCGTATCAAGTTTTTTTAAGAAAAGGTAAGCTTCCATGGCCATTTTTCTCAATTAGTTCAACACCATTTTTTGTATCATTTTGTGTTATTTGTATCATTTTATATCAATCCAAATTTGTTATTTGATTAATTTTATGCAGCCATAGATTTTAAATATGTCCTCACCATTACTGCACTTTATTTTGTACATAATGAGATATGTCAAATTTGAAAGGATATGTTACCAGAAAGATGGAAAAATCATTGAAATTAAATTTTTGCATTCTTTTCTTTAAACAAATAAAAACCACGTGTAATGAAATACATAAACAACACTTCATTGTAATTTTTGAAGAATGTTTGATATGATTTGGGGAAAATATCTAAAGCAAAAGATGTCATCTTAACATTGTCAAGGTAAAGTTTATACTTGGATGGAGAAGACAGGGGAGAGAAAGGAATCAAAGATGTCTTCAACAGGGGTCTGCAGGAGGACTCATGAAATGATGGTGTGAATAAATGGAACTTGAGGGAGGCAAAATGGCTGTCATCATTGAAGAGGAAGGTAATATATTAAGACTTTCCATATTTAATGTAGGGAAATGTTGGGAGAGATAAGTGGGAATACCTAGTAGCTATTGAATTAAAACAGAGTGAGAGATCAAAGGTGGGGGAAAAAATGTAGGAGTGTCCCCAGGGGTAATAGTGGAATGCAGAGAGTGAGTGTGTTCTGTAAGGAAAAGAAGAAAGGGCTGCTGACTGAGGCGTATTAGCGATGTATTAATGTTGTTTGCAATACAGCGTAAAATCTTGCCCATGCTCTGCCCTCCGGGCCCTGGGCCATGATGCAGGACTGCTTTTGCACTGAGGAAGGGATGCTTTTTTCAAATTGGTGCAAAGGCTCCACATGCTCACCTACTCATGTGTCTGCAAAGCCATGTCCACACAGAGAGGGCATATTTTTCTAATACCTGTGATGGTGCCATATCAAGGACATCAGAGCTCTACACGCGGCCCTGATATCCGTACTTCAGAGTTGTTGTAACTGCCAGTGAAAAACATTGTTGGCCTCTGGTATACAGTAGGTCATCAACAAATCATGTCTTGGAGTGTGGAACTTACCTTAACCGGAATCAAGTGACTTGAGCCACCTATGCTTGTTGAAACCGTAGTACCTGACGCATTAGGAGGCCACATAGTCAATGTAGTGGATCATGACCCGCATTTTAAAACATACTGAAATAATATAAAATCGAAAATACCAGAGCACAATACATGGCAAAAGGATAAGTATTTTTTATGAAAAAGTCCTTTCAATTTATTTATATATACATTCATATGTGTGTGTGTAAAATGCTCTTTTTACTATAGGTGATTGTTAAAAAAGCAAAAAAACTTTGCAAAACCTTACTCTATGAAATACACAGCAAAGTGAAAGAGTCATGACAATATCTCAAATTTTTCCAAGTCCTCATCTTCATCACAGTTGGCTCTGCGATCTATGTAGTCTGGGATAGAGGATAATTTTGTTCGATCACTCAATTAGGGTGTCAGGGCTGTAATTATGGTTTCAAGAGCAAGGAATCATTGTCATGTTTATGGTGTATTCCAAAGGCCTATGGTTACCAGAAACCTGATTTAAATATTTATTATGGTATTTGTGTGATAATTTTAAACTCTAGATATTTATTATCTACAACATACAATATATAAAATCATAAACTGCCATGGATATGGATACAGTTCAAAAAACATCTGAATAGCTTTTGAAAAATGTAATAGTTTTAGAAAAATCATGCTGCAAGCAGATGCTTTAAGAAAAAGCCACATCTTTACTTCAGCGAAATAGTTCGTATGAGGATATGCCTCCAAGTAAGCATCGTTCTTAAAAGATGCCAGAGATATTTCAACTAATTAGTAAGCAATGGCAGGTAGGATTCCTCTTTGTGTTTTTCAGGATGTGTCATTTATCAAACTATGGACATTATCTAAAGTTAGCCAATATTCTTCAAAATGTTATTTTGAGTGGCTGTATATTATCAGATAATTAAAATATTTTAATTGGGTATTTATGCTCTTACTTATTCTTACCGTTATATTACTTCAGTGAATATTCTGGTATATAACTTTTGCTGGATCTCTGAACCTTAGAATTATTACCTAGAAGGGAAAATCCTGGGAAAAAGGATATGGCCATTTTTAGGGCTCTTGATATAACAGTGTATCTACTTCTGTTAGCAGGATATGTGAGTGCTCTGTTATATATCATCTCTGGTTCGGTATGCTCTTGTTATTATATTTTCTCCTGTATTTATAGTTACCGGAAATGAAAATGTTAAAGTAATGTAAAATGAGTTCAGGCCAATAAAATCAAAGGAAATGCAAGTTGAATTTCATTACTTCTGTAAATTGCTATTTATTTTTCTTTTGACTATCAGTAGAAGATTTAATTGTTTGTTTATTTATTTGATATCTCTCATATTTCTTGTTGTTTGCTTCATTTTATTTATTTTATTTTTTGTTTGTTTATTGCAGTAACATTGGTTTATAACGTATAAATTTCAGGTGTACATTATTATTCTTCTATTTCTGCATGGATTACATCATGTTCTCGTGTTCACCACCCAAATACTAATTACAGTCCATCGCCACACACATATGCCTAATCATCCCTTTTGCCCTCCTCCCTCCCCCCTTCCCCTCTGGTAACCACGAATCCAATCTCTGTCTCTATGTGTTTGTTTGTTGTTGTTATTATCTACTACTTAATGAGTGAGATCCTATGGTACTTGACCTTTTCCCTCTGACTTATTTCACTTAGCATAATACCCTCAATGTTCATCCATGTTGTCACAAATGGCTGGATGTCATCATTTCTTATGGCTGAGTAGTATTCCATTGTGTATATATACCACATCTTCTTTACCCATTCATCCTTTGGTGGGTACTTAGGTTGATTCCAAGTCTTGGCTATTGTGAATAACGCTGCAATGAACACTGGGGTGCATGTATCTTTACGCATTGGTATTTTCATGTTCTTTGGATAGATACCCAGCAGTGGAATAACTGGATGGTATGGTAGTTGTATCCTTAATTTTTTGAGGAATCTCCATACTGTTTTCCCTAGTGGCTGCACCGGTTTGCACTCCCACCAGCAGTGTAAGAGAGTTCCCTTCTCTCCACATCCTCTCCAACAGTTGTTTTCTGTCTTGTTAATTATAGCCATTCGAATGGGCATGAAGTGATACCTCACTGTAGTTTTGATTTGCATTTCCCTGATAGTTAATTATGTTGAACATCTTTTCATGTGCCTGTTGGCCATCTGTATATCTTCTTAGGAGAAATGTCTGTTCAGGTCTTTTGCCTATTTTTTAATTGGGTTGTTGGTTTTTTTGTTGTTGAGATGCATGAGTTCTTTATATATTTTGGAGATTAACCCCTTATCAGATGTATGGTTTGCAAATATCTTCTCCCAGTTGTTAGGTTATCTTTTCGTTTTGTTGATGGAAGTCCTAGCCAGAGCAATCAGGCAAGAAAAAGAAATAAAAGGGATCCAAATTGGAAAGGAGGAAGTGAAACTGTCACTATTTACAGATGACATGATTTTATATATAGAAAACCCTAAAGAATCCACCAAAAAACTTTTAGAAGTAATAAACGAATAGATAAAGTTGCAGGAAACAAAATCAGTTGCATTTCTATACACTACAACATACAAAAATCAGTTGCATTTCTATACACTAACAACAAAGTAGCAGAAAGAGAAATTAAGAATACAATCCCATTTACAATTGCAGCAAAAAGAATAAAATACCTAAGAATAAACTTAACCAAAGAGGTGAAAGATCTGTACACTGAAAACTATAAAACATTGCTGAAAGAAATTGAAGAAGATACAAAGAAACAGAAAGATATTCCATGCTCTTGGATTGGAATAATTAACATAGTTAAGATGTCTATACTTCCTAAAGCAATCTATAGATTCAATGCAATCCCTGTCAAAGTTCCAACAACATTTTTCATAGAAATAGAAAAAAGAATCCTAAAATTTATATGGAACAACAAAAACCCCCGAATAGCCAAAGGAATCCTGAGAAAAAAGAACAAAGCTGGAGGTATCACACTCTCTGATTTCAAAATATACTACAAAGCTATAGTAACCAAAACAGCATGGTACTGGCACAAAAACAGACACACAGATCAATGGAATAGAATCGAAAGCCCAAAATAAACTCACACATCTATGGACAGCTAATCTTCGACAAAGGAGCCAAGAGCATACAATGGAGAAAGGAAAGTCTCTTCAACAAATGGTGTTGGGAAAACTGGATAGCCACATGCAAAAAAATGAAAGTAGACCATTACCTTACACCATACACAAAAATGAACTCAAAATGGATTAAAGACTTGAATGTAAGACCTGAAACTCTGAAACTTCTAGAAGAAAACATAGGCAGTACGCTCTTCAACATCAGTCTTAGCACCATATTTTCAAGCACCATGTCTGACTGGGCAAGAGAAACAATAGAAAAAATAAACAAATGGGACTATATCAAACTAAAAACTTCTGCACAGCTATTTTTTTTAAAAAAAGCTGTGATACTAGGTTGTCCACGAGTCCATACACTGTTCTGACACTTTTCTTAGGAGAAAAACTTATCCGAAGGTCAGAGTGGGGATGGGACTGGAGTAAGATGTTAAAGAAGACATTCATGTGTCTTTGCTTTCTGCCATATGCCTCAGCCTGGTTTAGAAACTTTTGTACTGTCAAATAGTGGAATATGGCGTGGGATAGTGTCATAACAAATTTGACTATGTATTAATTACAAAATAACAACAAATCTCTAGCTTTAAAAAAAGTGATGGTAAATTTTAAATATACCTTGCCAATTTTACAGATGATAACTGACCTTGCATTTGCTATTTTAATTTGAGTTTCCTTGTTTACTGATTAAGAATAAATATTTATTTACAGGGCAATTATATGTTTCTATTTTCTTTTGTGAAATACTCATTTCTAGTGTCTGAAGGCTATAAAATTTCCATTATGATTTCTGATTTATTCTGTCTTATGCATTATTTAGAAGTTTTTGGTTTTTTGTTGTTGTTTTCTAAATCATTGGATAATTTTAATTAAAAATTTTTGTTAACTTTTTATGATATTGATACCTAAGTTAATTCGCTGTTGTCAGCAATACTATTCTATATTGTATGTTATGAAAAACAATAGTGTGGTGGGGCCAGTCTTGTGGTGCAAGCAGTTAAGTGTGCACACTCCGCTTCGGCGGCCCAGGGTTCACAGGTTCGGATCCCGGGCGTGCACTGACGCACTGCTTGTTAAGCCATGCTGTGACGGCGTCCCATATAAAGTAGAGGAAGATGGGCACAGGTGTTAGCCCAGGGCCAATCTTCCTCAGCAAAAAAGAGGAGGATTGGCATTGGATGTTAGCTCAGGGCTAGTCCTCCTCACACACACAAAAAAAATAGTATGGTAACCTCATTTAGCATGAAAGAATTGAAAAATAAGGGGAAACTAAATTAGATTGAGGGATTTGAAAAATGAATGTTAGGTTCTTGCCTTGCCAAAAATAAAAAAGTAACATAGACTTGAACATTACACAAATACTATTTTTCTATATTAATCAGCCTGATATTAACATGATCTTGTTGGCTGACAGAGAAATAAGTTGTAAGTTCATGGCCGTTTCTTGCTCAGACATTAACACAGTCATGTCTCTAGGAAAGGATAATAAAATGTGCAAGGCTAGGTGAAGCTGGTATCACCAACGTAGACACCAGGAAGGAATATCTGTCAGGCATGGGACATCTATCTGTCAGAGCTTAAAACTGAGTGCTGGGAAAGTTCTGTAAGTTTTTGGCGCTTTACAATGCAACAAGAGGGTAAGAAGCAAAATCCCAGTTTAGCTAAAAAGAAAATGCAGACAAAACTCGGATAGTCTTTGCGTTTCAGTAACATCTGTCACACAGATATGTAGTAAATATGGAGATCAAGGTTATGATCACAAGTTATGGTAGGCAGCATATCATCATGATACTGTGTACACTTGGATGCCAAAGGTAGTTCCAAATAATTTTAGAATATAAAGTGAAAAAGGATTAAAGTTGATTTTCTGATACAGGAAAGAAAGTACCATGTAGTTGTATGGATAAATGTTTAAACTTTTAGCAAGTATAGATTGGATATAGTTTCTTTTTTCTCCAAAATATTTTTATTACATTGATGAAGTGTCATAAAATGTATCACATCTTAAAATCAAGGAAATAAGGTCTCATTAATAATTAAGTGAGGCTGGCAGTGGTGTAGGTATATACTTTGATATTAAATGTGCCATCACTATTTGTCCATTGATTTATTATGAAGATTGCTTTAATTTAAACTTTAAGTAGGTTTATTATTAACAAATATAGCTGGATTTAATCTGTAATCTAGTCTAACAAGCTGTGTCTTATAATGGGGAAATATGGGTCTTTTCTATTAAGTGTAACAGTTGATATATTTGATATTTTTATTCCACCAAAATTATTTCGTGTTAGCTACTTTACTTTTACTTAGTTACAGTTTCATTTTTTCTCGTAATTTTAACTTTGTCAGTATACTTTTCATCAGTTTTCCTTTTTTTTGAAAATTCAATTGAGAATTTTTCGTCCACTTCCCATTCCTGATACTCATAATCAAATCCATATTTTTGGACTTTACTAACACTAGGTGACAACACTTGGTCTCTGCAGTGTGCTTTACTTACCTACTGTACTCTATACTCACCCTGACTGAAGTCATAGGAACCCTATGAACCCTACTGTGTCCAGACTATTTATTAGCTTTTCCTTTCAGTAAATATTTTCTAAGAATTCTAATTCTCTCTTATATTACACATTCGTAATCATACAGTCATCATCCATTTGAACTTACGTATCGCAGGGTTTATTGTCCACCACTGTTACATCTCCATCTCATTTTCCCCTGTGTTGAGGTCTGTCTTCTAAATTCGTTATTATTTGGTTAGAACACTATCTTGAGTGTTTCCTTCACACAGAGTGCATGGGGGATGTACTCTCTGAATCCATGTATTTCTACAAACGTTTTCCACCCTGATGAATGCAAGGTTTCTCTAGATGGTTAGAAAATTATAGGATCACGGTCATTTTATCTCAATGACTTACACATGCTACCCCACTGTCTCTCAGTTATGTTAGTGAGAATCTGATACTATTCTAATCATTTTTCCTTTGTAAACTGTCAACTCTTTTTGCAACTGAGAACTCGTAAGATTTTCCTTTCTGTCATTGATTTGATTTTCCCCTTGAATGTGCATTGCTTTAATGATTAGAGACAAAAATCAATAAAACTAGTTTCTCAAGAACAACTTCATAACCATCACTTAAGTATCAGAAAGATTATAAGAGTATTATTCATCTTTACTAATACAGTTGATAGATACAATGGAATGAAAAGATTTCAGAATTGTTGATTCATAATTTGAAATAAACATATAAGAATTTTTATCCTACCTTTTGCATCTGATGAGCAAGAGAAGTGGTTTCCAGTGTCTAGAGAAATAAGATGGTTTCTTTTCCTTCTATGTGGCTAGTCATACTCAGTATTGCTTGTTTGCTCTGAAATCTGTGCTTTAATTGTTCTGACAAAGAGAGGACCAAAAAATGACAGTAGTATAAAATGGGAACATTTTCTTAAGTGCTACATTTCCCTCAGAAAATAAGTAAACGCAAGAACAGCAACAGAGACTATTCCCTATGTTTTGTTTTTTTCTGGCTTATATATCCTTTGCAAAATCTGATCTATAGTCAAAGGCACACTTTTCCTTTCAAAAAACCTTGAAATGATACTTGTTGCTTCAAACAGTTTTAAAAAAACATTTCCACTAAAGAAGTTTTAAAAAATAATAAA
Organism: Ceratotherium simum simum; assembly: GCF_057802395.1. Classification (NCBI taxonomy): domain Eukaryota; kingdom Metazoa; phylum Chordata; class Mammalia; order Perissodactyla; family Rhinocerotidae; genus Ceratotherium; species Ceratotherium simum. The sequence goes on from NC_141901.1 coordinate 83,885,220, forward strand.
TACTCAGCATAAATACTTTATTCTTGTGTAATTCCACTTTCTTTACCATGATAATTCTAACATTTTACATTTGATATATCTGACTTTTCCTGTACTGAATGGGACTTATTAAATCCACAGTCATGGGAAACTTGAGTTTACACTAGGTGTTTTATAATCAACAATGAAAAAGTAGGAAGTATATCTTTAGGATTGGGTTTATTTTTTAATCCATCTTAATCAATAATTCTGCATATGTGAGTATGTGTCTATGGAGGGGTGGGTTACGTGTATGTTGTACTCATATTCTAGCCTGTATTTAAAGATTCAGTGCAGAAGAAATTCCCAGAGGGGAAGAAAGGTGTAATTCTGTGTCTTTCCTTTGGTCCCTTTCCCTGTCTTATACAGAGGATGGTAATGACAGGTCCAGCGTGGAAACAGTAACTGCATTACGTTTCTTGACTGACTGAATTCATTCTAGTTTCATTGCAGTTCTCTTTTATTTCTTTTCCTTCTGCTGACCTTTCCTTCCCCCTTACCTCCTTACCTATGTATTTATCTTGATATTCCCAAGAAAAATACAAACCATAGAAAGTCCATAATTGAGGAGGCTAATAATGATGATTTTTCTAAGTTCATGAGAGTCCTGGATATGAGAAGAGAATTGCCAGGGCTACTGAAAACAAATGAACCCAGCAGGCTGCCTTGGGGAGAAATAGAAAAAAAGCTTTCACATTGCTCCACCTTTGACACAGAGGGCCTGTTTCACAAGGAATCACATAATGGTTATAGTCATTTTAGTGTTCAAATTTACGGAGCAATACTGGCAATCATGTCCAGAGCGAAAATGTGTGTAAGAGTGATGCTGCTGTTAAAGTTCCATGGCTTTCCAGTTGTTACAATCAATTTGAGCCCCGCTAATGATATCTCGAGTGCTAGGAAAAGAGAGGGGAATATTTTCTCTTTTTTAATTAGTTTTCCCCATCTGTGGTCAATAGATTGAAAAATGGAATACAAACTAAAATTTTGTTCAGATTCTGGGATGCCAGTGTCTTGTAAAACCAGTAAGTTCTACTTTATTATATAAAAAGTAATATACTTATATGGTTTGTTGGCAAAAATATGTCATTACTAGGCTACTCAATATCACTCTTGAATTTGGAGAATTAGATGCCCACCACTTTGTGCCTTGTGTAGAAGCACGTTTTATGAGAAAGTACACTTTGCTCTGCAATGCCAAGATATAACTTGGTCTTTAAAGCCAGGCGATCTTAAGCATAAAAACCTTGTCCAACAGATAACAGATTGTCTTTCTAAACTTGCAAGATTTAATCCATCTGAGCTTTAGTTTCCTCATAAGTAAAATGGAAACAATATCAATCGTGTTATTGTAATGATTAAATAAAATAAAATGAACCAGCTAGCGGAATGCCTGAAAAATGTTTCCTCTCTTCTTTCAGATTATTAGGTATAAATCATACTGGTCTAGTTTTAATATAAGCCCATGATAACTAAATGAGTAACTAACCAGTAACCACAGGAATGAGCTGCCCAAAAATATATTGAAAGAGGATATTCTGGCATATGCATGTGTTTATTATTTTAAGCCCCTGTGCCTTTTTCTGGTGAGCTAGACTGAACCATGTGGAACCCCAAGGATTTTTCTGGTCAACAATGAGAATAAAAATAGCTTAAAGGGTTTCCTTTGTCCTTTTTCTCTACTGTTACATCCAAAGCTCTGGATTTTATCGCTCAGGTGGTAGGAAGAGGCAAACCCAAGTAAAAGCATACAAAAAACAAACGGACAAAAAAGGAAAAGCAAGAGTGCAACAATGCCCACAGCAAAGTTCATCTAAACTACTGAGATCAAAGCAGGTGGAGTCAGGAAAGAGGGTCCATCCAGAGAAAAGTGCAAAGGAAGACAACAGGCTTGCTCTCTGCACTCGACCTAGCAAATCCCAGGCTCTTGATTCTGAGGCATCCTCTGGAAGAGAGGAAGGGAGTCTTGAACTCTGCCTTATGATTGAACAATTTATGGCCATACCGTTGACTCTCCAACTGTTGATACTCATATCTGAATGTCCTAAAGGCACCTCAATCTTGTCATGTCCAAAAGTAAACTCACTCTCTTAGCCCCGAAGAAAGCTCCTCTTCTGCTTCTGGCTGTTGTGACAAATGGATCAATTTATCCACCAAATTCCTCCAAGTCAGAACCTGGGAGTCATTCTTGCTCCCACCCTCTCTCCAACTAACTCACATCCAATTAGTCTCCAAGTCTCACTAATACTTTTTAAATTATTTTACTATGAAAAATTTCAAACACACAAAAGTAAAAATAATAATATAAAGATCCACATGTGGCCATTATCCAAATGATACAACTGTCAATTCATGCCTAATCTAGTTTAATCCTACCCACTTTCCTCTCTCTCCCCAGATCACTGACTTTTAATGCCTAAATATTTCTAAAATATAGCCCACGCCTCTTTCTCCTTGACTCTGCTTTGTCTGGTTCTTCATTTCTTGTAGTGTTTTAGCAGGTCTACCCAGAGCCTAGCTAATTTTCCTTATATTTCAAAAACTGTTTTGAAATTCAAATCCAATCAGATTTCTCCACTACAGAAAATCTGATGGTGGCCATCCTTTACCCACTGAACATAGTCCCAGATTCTTAGCAAGTGTTTTTCTGCCTGTGTAGATTCTTGCCCTACAGCCTCTACCCTCATGCTCAGCGTTCCACAATATAATTCTCCTCTAAATTATACTGCTCCTGAGGGCTTCCAGGAATTTAGGTAAGCTTTTTCCTTTGTCTGAATGGATTATGGGGACCCCTTCTGTTTGTCTAAATTCTTCTTATACGTCAATACCTGGCTCAAGCATCTCCTGCTCTTCTAAACCTTCACTGCAAATAGCCTTCACCCTTTTATCCTGAAAACTTGCTGAGAAAACTGTTCTCTTCTCCGAGTTACCATCGTACTGCTAGATATCTCTTTTATTTGTTACACACACTACATTTTAATAATTTGTGTCTTCCTCCATCTTCTCCAGTAGCCATGGATCCTGTTATGTAACAGGCTGTGTGCATGCCTTTGTTCTTGCGATGCTCAACTCAGTGTGTTAGACATGAGCCAGTAAGAATTTTTTCTCAAAGAATGCCAAATATTTTGCCTTATTAACAATTTTTTAATAAATTTTAAAAATTTATCTCCAATTTAATTGTATTACAATGAATTTTTTAAGCAACATCCTAATCTAAATATTTATTTTATAATCTTACAAGAAGGATTAAACATCGAGGTATAGAGAGTGGATAACATAATTGGTAAATTGATTTGAACAATGGAAATAAGAGCACAAAAGAAGCAGGCTTCTATTTTCCTATATCATACCCATCCAAAGAAACTTTCTCCTTGAAAATTAATTATTATAAAGCTGGACACTGGAAACTTTAAGGCTATTTAAATAATTCAAATTTATATATTACTTCACAAAGATAATTTTTTGCCTATCTCCACTATCTTGGGGGAAGAGATGAGGTTACTTTCAGATAAGTGGTATTTTATGGAACAAGATTTGAGTCAGACCATTAGGGAATTAGTCCATATTGTATATGCGGTCCAGAAGATTGGAAGATAGATAAGGAAATATTTTTATTTCCAAATTCTTGATAAGGAAGCTAAGAGGTCAAGTGCTCAAAACCACACAGTAGGGAGAGACACAAAAATCAGTGTCAATCTTTGGTTTTTCTGCCTATTAATACATTACCCAAGACTTTTAAAAACATGTTGGAGTCAAATAATATATTGGTATGTTAATTTATTTTTAGACACACAGTCAGGTGATATAAAGTGGTTCATTTTCTTGGCCTCTGACCAATACCTCAGACCTAGTGAGTCTTTTTTCTCTATATTTTTGCATATCATTTTTGCAGCTGTAGACCACAAGGGATACAATCTTCATCATTCTCTATATTACCAATAACTGATGGGAGAGCACAGTCACTTTTAAAGTTAATATAAACTTCTCCCAGTATGCTGTGAAGGGAGACAAATTTTGAGATAAAAATTGAAACTTTTATTTTAATAAGAACTCAATTATACTCTCCTGTGTTAACTTCCTTTAGCATGTGAACTCTGACAGCAGGGCACAGATCTTGACTTTTGATTAATTTTTACTTATTTCCCAGTATACACATATTTGCATTGGGGAACTGGAAAACTCCATAAATATTTGAGTAACTGAGTGATTGAATCAAACCCAATGTGTGTGAAATATTTTTCTTTAACTTGATTAGATGCTGTGTTCAATTTGTGAGCTACTCTCAGGTAATATTAATAAACTAATCTAATTTTTTTGAACCTGTAGATATACATAGACATATATGTTTGCTTTCTGAGCATATAAGTGCATATAGTCACGTAGAGTCACATGTCTCTGTATACAGAATAGATAAATTAATAATTAAATACACACATGCTAATAAAGTATTAACTCTTCACTATTTTGTATAAGGCCATTCACAAATTATTTTACTTTATTATCATATTTTCAGCAATTTTCCTCAACTCTTCCAACCTCCGTATGCTTTAGTTTAGAGGAGAAAAATGCCTGGCCAAATGCTAAATCTGAAAAAAGTGTTTTAAATATACTTTTTAAATTTTAAATCCTTAGGTGAGGTGTGCACTTCTCAGTACCATAGGCCACACCACCTTCTATCGTCTGGCCCCTGGTGGAGTCCAACTTTGTTACCTGCCTGGCCTGTGCGAGCTTTTGAGAGCTCAACCTTTGCTCTTACCTGTCTCCAAGGTGCTGGCCTCTAGGGGGCGCTCAAAAGTCTTCTCTTGCTGCCCTGCCCTTCTATTTACCCAAGAATAAATCAGGTCACAAACTGGGGATTAGAACTTTCAAGAGGACAAGGGATTAGAACTCAAAGTGTTAGAGAGGTGCCTATGGTAAAGTGAAAAAGAGGCCTGATGCCATAACACGAAAAAATCTTAGGTGCGAAGACTGGCCCAGCTTTGCTTTAGACAATGGAGAAAATGATCTTGCTTCTCACAGGCTGACTGGTTTTTCTCTTGGTCTGGTTTTTCCAAGCAATTGAAATGGTAGTGTGCCCGAAGTAGAGATTTGGGTGGGTGCTTAGAGCAAAAGGCACTCTAGGTGCTGCTTGCTTCCTGTTTTAGGGGCAGGCCTGCCTCGGGCCTAGGAAAGGAGCCTGACCGCTGTCCTGCCAGTCTCACCATGAGATAGATCTGAATTGAAGGGCATCCTCACAGTAATGAAGATCTTACATTTCTTGAGCTTTGGACCTCATGGTTCACAGTCAAGGCCAGGTCTCAAATGTTTGAAAGTCTGTTTCCAGAGAGCTATTGTAAAGTAAACTGTATTTTTTGTACTTCATAAAATGAAATAACACCATTTTATTGATGTTTTGGATAACTTTTAGTAACATGGAATAATTCTTGGGAAAAATAATGGTACTGTATACAGCCATATACAAAAGTGGATATTCTCCATCATCTGAATTATCTTTAAAATGGAAGTGCCTCCAAGGATGAGTGGTTGTCTTTGTATAATAGTATTACAAATGATTTTTATTTTCTTTTTTTCTAGCATTCCTTTTAAAAATTATACTGAGCAGTATTAAATCATTGGAATTTTAAAAACTGAATTATGGGGAAACTAGTTTTGATCTTTTTTGTATTTAGTATGAATATATCCTATTCATACTGATGCAATCGCTGGATGTTTTGAGATCGTACATCATAGATTCTTTATAAACATCTTTATTATTATATAAGCATGAGAATGAGTGATTTAAACTGTTTCCCAGATTTTGGAAGCTCACTTCTACATAGAGAAGGGATAAGTCTCATTCACTGATGAAGGACCTTATATTACATGTTTAAGGCCAGGTAGCCGTTAAGAATTTTAAGCAGGGTGTAACAGTATCAGATTTCTAGTAACTTAAATAGTAGTAATAATATTTTTAAAGTAATAAGATTAGCATGCCTGTATAGTCCTTACTACATACTAGGTACCAGTCCAAGCATTGTCTGCATATCAACTCTAATCCTCTTAACAATCTTCTTAGGTAGTCACAATGTATTTTCCATTTTACAGTAATCTTCCTATCCCAGTGACTAGCACATACTAAACACTCCATAAATGATAGCTATTACTACTACAAACCCTTTTTATAATGTAGTATTTAAGAAAAATGACATCACTTTAACATTCAGAATACCCTAGACTTGAATCAAACTTTGCCACTTATTAGCTGTGTGCCTTAAGGCAATCCAACTTTTTATATTTCAGTTTTCTTGTTTGTAAACTAGAAATAATGTCTGCCTCATAGGGTTAATATAAGAATTAAAAATGCAAGTCAGATCATGTAGATGAAGTGCTTAGTGCCTGGTTCATTGGGGGCCTTCAATGAATGGTAGTAATCATGTCAATCAAACAGCCATGTCTATCATGTCTTAAAGGAGGTTCCCCTGGAAGCTACAAGGCAGGAAACTAACTTAAAGTCACGTAGGAGGTGAAAAGACATCAATTAAATTATTTTCTTCTCTGTTCACAATATCTTTTAACTGTTCTATAATATGTCAAATTATATCCAAAGAGAATTATATAAAAATGTAGTGCAGGAAAACCTCATCTTTCAAGACTCCATGAAATCTTTTCTGACCTCTCTCCCCACTCGAGTAATATGAATGAGTCCATTATCCACCCCTGCAGTCTTCCTTCACCACACTCACACTTCACTCTTCCTCTTTGCTTACATCTCCATTCTCCCGTCAAGATGCTCAGGTGCTGGAAGTTAGAGGCAGTGCTGTGGTTCTTCTTCCATCCCCCATCAGAGACACAAAACCAAAATATCAAAACATATTAAAAACATATATAAAATAAATGATTGGCCAAGGGAAGAGTAAAAGCTATTAATGCAATGGATGTGCCTAATTCAAATGATACTTATTGATTAAGGAAATTAGAACAACTTCAAAAATATAATGTTATCTTCCCTTTTGTGTTCCAGCCAATTAATTTATGTAGGTTTGGTATTAATCAAAGTGATTTTCTTATATTTGGTAATTTTTTTGATGTTTGTAGATCTATGTATGTGCATCTGGTTTCATTACGTAAGTGTCACTATACCTGTGAAAGAATAAGTATGGCAGAGCACTCTGGCTGTTTACAATCTCTTCTTTCTTCTTCCTGAGCACACAGCTGGCCCGCAGCCCCCAGCCTCTCTTGTAGTTAGGTGTGGCCATTTGAATGAGTTCTAGTGAATAGAATGTGGACCAAAGTGATGGGTTTATAGCCACATTTATAGCCATGGCTCATAACTCTCTTACACTCTATTCGACTCCAACTCCCCACCTGGATGAATACAGAGAACTTGGAGGCCCTGTGGGGTGATGCAGCCATTAGATTAAACACGCCTGGGTCCCTGAACCATTGTGGAAGAAGCCACACCATCAACCTGAACACAAATCCTAGTCTCTGACCGGAGCAGTAACAAATCTTGCATTGTGCTGAGCTATTACATGTTTGGAAATATTTGTAGCAGTTGGCCTATTATAATTAATATAATAAGTCAAAGTGATAACATATAAATAGTGAAATAAAATTATGGGATAGGACTATATAGGTTGAATATCATAAAAGGATAGGATTTGCAAATCTTACCAGACCTGTCCATAGTAATCGTGTTTGAAAAAAGAGAGGAATTCACCTCAAGTTGTCTGTCATATGTTACCTTCTGTACTTATATCTGTAGTGTTTGAAAATGGATAAGTGGAAATAAAATTTAAGTTAAAGATAGAATACAAATAAAGTTTCTATTTTCCTTCTGAAACCACTACCTCAATATCTCCTTCTCCCACAATAATTTTGGAGACCCATAATTCATCAGCCACATTCTTATCTTATATTTTGGCTTTTTTTAAATGATTCTCACAGAGGCAGCAGGATGCGACAATTAAGAAAACAGTCTTTGGAAGCAAACTACCTGGCTCTGCAACTAAAAGACTGTGTGATGTTAGCAAGTCACTTTTCCTCTCTATGCCTTATTTTCCTCATCAGTTAGAGAGGATAACAATGGTACCACATAGTTTATGTAAGGATTAAGTTAATTAATATTTGTAAGGCATTTGAAAAAATCTCCAACTCTTAGTTATCACTATATGTGTGCAATAGCCTATGTATGAATTAAATGCTATACAATTCATCCTTTAAAAAGAAATTAAATGTGGTTTGATTAACATGGAGAATCAAAATTCAAGACATTTTTCAAACTTGATTTGTTTTTACAAGTATTTCCCTATGATTTCTCTCTGTGTTCCCCAATTAGGCTTCCCTCTACCCTCAGAAATGTCTCACCTACCCTTCACTTTCATCTTTGCTGAATATTTTGTATTCTTTACAGTGACTTTCCTTCTCTTTGTCTTAACCTATACTCAGCTATCCTAGATTGGCCAGTTTGCGTTTATCAGTTTCCTGCGGCTGGCTGCCCTAACAAACTAGCACAAACTTGGTGGCTCAAAACAACAGAGATTTATCCTCTCACACTTCTGGAGGCTAAAGTCTGATATCAAGGTGTTATGAGGGCCATGCTCCCCTTGAAGGCTCTAGGGAAGAAGACCCTTGTCTTCTAGCTTGTCTCTCTCTAGCTTCTGGTGGTTGCCAGCTATCCTTGGCATTCCTTAGCTTGCATCTGCATCACTTCAGTCTCTGCCCCTGTCTTCACACAGCCTCCTCCTCTGTGTCTCCATGTCCAAACTTCCCACATATTATAAGGACACTAGTCATTGGAATAGGGCCCACCTGATCCAGCATGACCTCATCTTCACTTGATTATGTCTGCAAAAATCCTATTTCCAAATAAAGTCCCATTCACACACATGGGATTAAGACTTGAACATATCTTTTTGGGAAACACAATTCAACCCACGACAGGATTTAATGTCACCTGAAAATATTGTCTTTCTCTTCTAGCCCATCATGATCATTTCTATTTCATTTATTGGACACATAATATAAATCTGCTTTCTGATTTTTATAAAGTGTTTATGAACCTATATCTTTTCTAATAAATTGTATAATTAGTATAACGGTTAGGACCATGGACCATGATATAATTCTTTTTTTGTTTTCGTATTTGTGTATTTTTCTATAGGACAATATAATGCATACAGTGAGGAATAAATGCATTAATGAAGAAATGAAGAGACGCAGACCTAGTAATGCAAAAGTCTTCTCGGGAATAAGCGATAAAAATAAATGATACATGATTAGAGCATATCAATTTGAAATCTCTGATTTTTCATTTTTAACTTGTATGCTTTTGACTGATTGTAAAGAGTGTTATAAATTCACAAATGAATATATATTTATTGACATTATTATAATTAAATTACATATAAAATTTGAAAATATTCCAAGATAGATTGAATAGCTATATTCAGTGTTTTTGAAGTAAGAGATTCTATTTTGCTTTGCAATTGCAGAGAAGGTTTCACATTGTAAACAAGAATAAAACAAGTGTGGAATGTGGATTCTTCAGTATGAACTTCTCTTAGAAATAAACATTGCATTACCTTAAACTAGTTAACAGTCAAAATTCCCAAATACCAATGGAAAATATTAGGAATTCATCTCAATTATATAATAATAATGTTTGAAATTGCTCCGTCCACAGATGACAACGAGTGTGCAAATTTAACACAGTCCTGTGGTGAAAATGCTAACTGCACCAACACAGAGGGAAGTTACTACTGTATGTGTGTACCTGGTTTTAGATCCAGCAGTAACCAAGACAAGTTTATCACTAATGATGGAACCATCTGCATGGGTAAGTTCAACTATCTTACTTAAAATTTGTACCTATCTCTTACTGCGTGTTACCTCCAGAGATTCAGTAATATTCGAACCAAATTCTGCCAGTCCTTGATTGTACCCTAGTTGTTAAATACTTTCAGAAACTTCATTAATTCCTTTAGTTCTCCAAGGTTGTATAATCAGTTACTATGGAATATTGATCCAAAGATATAAGAAAAAGAGATTTGAGGGGAAAAAATCAAGCAGTTTACAAAAAAATTTTCAAGAAACTGTGAGATATACCACGGTAGCAAACAATAGAATAAATATTTACACTTTAAAATAATATATTAACTCAAGAAAATATCATTTGCATGACAAGATATTGGTGCTTTTATAAATATGCACTCTGAGATGGGCTTTACATTTTCAGAAAGGCAGTACTTATGAAGGAATTGTCTTAGTGCTTTTACTGTTGTCTGCTGAAAGTTACTCACACTTCAAATCTGCATTTAGAGTTCTATTTAGAAAATCATTTCAGTTTCACCAAAATGGCCTTTGAGAAGGATAATAATTTCTGTTCAATCTCTAGGTGAAATATTATTCTGAATCTGAAGAGAGTATCTAGAAGATGTTTTTAAGTGTCTTTCTATTGTAATTTGGTCATACATTTGATTTATTAGATTCTATGTAATTTGGATTATGGTCTGAGAAAAAAAAATTGTTTAGAAACTTCAAAAGATGAACAATTTTCAAAGGCAAATTCTCTGGAGCCAAAGACTTTGAAAATAAATTATAAATCATCTTAATCATGGTTTCTAGACAATGTCCAATTTACCAACTAGTATAATTAATTACTATTGACAATAATCTACAAAACTAATAGATGAACTGAGGCCCTGAGAGTTAAATCACAGAGCCAAGGGTAGATACAGGACTAGAACTTAGGATTCTCTATGCAACATGGACAGGAATAAAGTGCTGCTTCTACTTTGAGTGGGTAAAGGAGAGAGATCCAAGTTAATCTAGATCACATTAAAGCCTTCGATTAGTTCCCAAGTGAGCTTCTCATCAGTAAGCTAAGGAGAGGTCTGGCAATGTTATTATTAACACATGATAATTTAGGAGATAGTGCTCAAAGAAAATTGATCAGTGACATGTCAGTCTCAAAGAAATTATCCTGTATCATGTACCTATGGTTCATAACATCTACTCTGCTGTGTAAACAGGGAAGATTTTATTCTCCTCATTTTGTAGCCTAGGGAAGTGCAAGGCTACTCCAGATCCAGGCTACATTTAGGATAAAGGGAGGATTAGAATCACAGCCTTGTATCTACAAAGCCATTGTTATTTTCACAGGAGACTAAAGTGTGGGGGACCATGCCTTTAAATCTCACACATTGATTTGAATAGTGTGAATGCAGTGGATCAAGCTTTGCAAGAGCATAGAAGATTTAGAATATGAGAAAATAATTCTATTTCTGTTGAATGATAATTTTATCTTTAGTGTTTGCAGCAAATATTTTTGTTGGAGTATAGCATTATAATATATTCAGGAAACGGGAATCCATGAAGTCCTGCCCAGAAAATTGACAGTACCTGGCTACTTGTTCTTCTGAAGCCTGTACTCTCGTTGCTAGTCTTAGAATGTTGTATAATGTGTGTCTGTTACCTTTAGTAGTTAAGTTCTAATTATGTCGTTCTGTAAGCTTTACTAAAAATGTTCCAGTTAGTGAAAAAAATCTAACTTGTGACATCTTAATCACTGGAATTTAATACAATTTTAGCTCTGTTCTCCATTTCCTCTTGTCTCTAGAAGACATCTGTCTTTTCATCTGATCATGTTTACTTTTAATACACCTCAGTTCACAAAGGGCTCTATTTTTCTGTCTGTTTCTGTTTCTTCCAAGTAGAAAATTCCTATATTAGAAAAAACTAAAACACAGACACAAAGAAAACACACACACACAAAGATGATTGAATGCCAACATTTTGTGGGCGTATAATACATTCGTAATTTAAGACTCTTTCTCCCAATACTCATCTATTATTGAGATACTGTGGAATGGCCCTAAGTTTTTGCTAATTCCCTTTTTACCTATTTTAAATAATCAGTAAACACAGTAACTATATTAAGATCCAATACCCAATATAGAGTCTTTCAGTTTCTACCTGTTTTGTTTGATGGATTGTTCAGTGAAAAAACTCATTCTGTGAAAAGTTGTTATTTCTCACCAATTTTGTTGTCCTCAAGGGTTAGGCCTTTTTGAGAAGCAGAGCAGCTATTTCTTTTTTTTTTTTTTCCAGTGCTGTAGTAATTTTCGTTGTGCACTATGAGAATCCTCAGGGAATTTGAGCAGAGAACCATAATTCTATCCCTTTTTACATTACTCTATCACCTTGTAGTGTATTGCTTCTGATCTGAACGTTTAGTTGATCATTAAATTCGGCAGGTCTGGGAATTATAGTCATTAAGCACCTCTATAAATAAATAATGAAAAACTCCAATTCAGGGCAAGAAATGACACAAGCAAAATTCTTTACCTTTAGACTACATTCAAATACTATTTTCCACGGATAAGGTGATTTTGTTGCAGAAGGCTTTGAGTGAGATTTAGCAGCATGCATCTTTTTCTTCCCCTTGAAATCACAGTAGCCAGAACTTCAGATGCCCAGCTCCCAAGAGACCTAGTTCCAGACTCGAATTTCACAAATCAGGAAACTGAGGCATCTAATAATAAAGTGACCCTCCCAAGGCCAAATGAGTAGAACCCAAGAACTCCTTCATGTTTACCGTGTGCTTAAGAGCAGTGTTTACTGCTTGTAATTTTTTATGTTCCATTGCCTTGTGTACTCTGATAACTTCAGATTTTTTCACGGCTTTGAATAATATTAACATTTAATTTTGTCTTTGCAAATTACTTCCAGTAATTGAACATTTCATCTTTTCTTTGCAGTCTGTGAGTTAAACAACATTAGAAAATTCAGTTATTGATGAAAATTATAAGAATCAAAACAATCATGTGATCATGTTTTGAAAGATGATTATGATAAAATACCACTGGGTTGGCTCATTGTAGTAATGAAAAACAAGCATAACCTTATTAATGAAAAAGTAGCAAATGAATTTTTTGAAGTGCAAAACAAGCAAATGATTGTTATGGTATGCTTACATTTAGCGAAATCAAGTTATTAGTATTAAGCTGAGTATTAGGTTAGGAGTGGAAAAAGTGGATCAATTATTAAATATGGTTTGTCAATTCTAGCTTGACTGAAATAATTACATAGCAGCAATTTAGCTTTCATTAAGATAGTGGAGAGGGTTCTTTTGCTCTTTTACAGCTCTGGGGAATATCAAGACATGGCAATCTAATGAGACATTCATTATCAGTCTGTTTTCTCCAAACCTACATATTCACAGGGCTCCTGCTATTAAGGAAACACACAATACAAATAGAACACTGGATGTGATCTTCAGTTACAATATCAGGTACCTACTATGTCTCAGGTACCACTCCAAACACCTTCACATACATTTGGTCATTTGTTATGAAAAAGAACTCTTTTGAGTTAAAAGATATTTTTATGGTATTACCCAAGGTCACAAAGCTAATGAGTATTAGAGTTAGAATTTGAATTAAGGTCTTCTACAGGGCCTTTACCTGTAGGAAGGAGGATATGTGGTGGATTTGTTAGATCCAAGATAATCCTGCAAGATATTGCAAGAGAAGTTAGCAGGGATCTTGCTGCAAAATGGCAGTCACGTTCATTTTGGCTAAGCCAGTTTTATCTCATTTGGGCATGGCATACTCTTTCAATATTTTATGATTCTCTTGGTACTACTAGGGACCAAAGGGGTGTAGAGTAATAGGCTGAGGATGGCGGAAGCTCTTTGACTACCCTGGCACACAGCCAGTTGTGGTAGTCACATACTCCATAACTAGGTTAAGCACAATAAACTCTACTGCAGAGGCCCAGAGTGAGAGGGATACCAAATTCAACAAACCTCACTTCCACATTTTAGTAAAAAGTTGTGGAAACAAAAGGATAAACAAGGAAATTATAAACAATTTGGAAAACATTACTTTGATGGGATGTTTAAGATTTGAAAAGCATTACTTTGCTCAGATGATTCATATTCTTTTATAACATTCAGAGTCAAAATATAAAGATTTGCATAATCCTATTTTTGAATGCTAGTCTCCCAGGATACTACCTCCTTATTCTTCTTACAGATTAACATTTTGTCACTTGGTGAATTCAGAAGCTAAAATACTCTACTTGGCCTAAGGTTGACATGATGGATACCAAACAGCCGAGTGAGTGGTAGAGGGAAGGCTTGAACTAGAGCAGAGAGCCCAACATAAGCACCACGAGGTGTGGAGGTTGCATGGGGAGAGCTGAACTCAGCTATGAGCGCCAAGATGTGTATCCCTGTCTCCAAAGTGCAGGAGGGAGGATGGAAATTGAGTCTGTAGAGCCAAGATGTATATGTTGCTCAGACTTTGGGTTTGGGATGAAGTTCCCTAGAAAAATTGCACCTTTAAATAATTTTGAAATTGAGAGAAATCAACACTTTATTTCCTGTTAGCCATAGAAGACATCTAAAAATATAAAATGTGGGTATTCAAAAATGCAGCTTTCTTATCCATGAAATAAATTGTTCTGTTTATGACACTTCATGGGTCTGTTCACACCTTCATTGGGGTGTTTTCCTCGTTTGGGTACAGCACATGCTACTTTTTCAGCACTGCTCTGAAACACTAGTCTTTTGCTTTCTTATATATTTTTTTCGCTTCACTGATTTCGTGAAAAATAATGACCCTCGTCTATCCTCCCACCTGGATTCTTTTCTTCACCCCAACCTGGAATGCTTCTCTAATGGTTCTCCATATAGCAAAAGTCGACCTGCTCCTGCTCATCCCCTACTGTATTTTCAGTCCTTTGTGTGTGTGTGTGCACGCACGTGTATGGAGTGGCGGTTTCTGAACACATATATTTAGAAATGAGAGGAAGAGGGTGAGGGTACTAGAGAAGCGTTCCTGTTTCTTTAACAGTAGTGTACTTGGGTTTCTGGGTAGTGCAGATGGTGAATATAGAGACTCGGCAGAAAAATTAGGGGTTTTCTACCTTTTTCAGGCCTGGACTGTTAATTGTCTTCTTAAATCTAGTGCCATCATCTTTCTAGCTAATGGAAATTTCTTCAAGAATTTGGCTAGAGGTTTATTGTCGGTTCCAGTTCTTAGTGGTATGAGTTTTAATGTTTTTCTGTGTCTTTATGGCATCTTTAAAGTGAGAAATTAGGATCAGCTACATTTAAGATAACTAGCTAGATGACATTTTAGATTGGACTTTGATTATTGCCCCCTTTTTTATGGCAAACAGCATTGTGCCACTTGGAGTAGCTCTAAGATGTCAGAGCTAGATGGGGAACACAAAAATCTTTGCATTAACTTAAGGTGATGATCTGGACTCTTCAGTTACTTGGAATCATTCCCTATTGGAACTCTGCCTGCTGGCAGAGTATTTATACTATATTTATAACTTTAAGACATGTTTCATTGTAGTAAGTAAAATTTTAAATTAAGAATAGAAATTATGTGAGCTTATAACCTAGGATATTTATTGTGGCTTTGAGATATGGCTACTGAAAATCTAAGACTTAATTCTGTACAATTTGTTACTTTATCTATGATGGCTGTATATTGAGAATCATAGTAAAATATAACCTGAACAAAAGTAATGAATTCTGGTAAAATTATAAGGGAATTGAATCACACATTCTGCTACATCATAATTTTTAGGTTAACTTATATGCAAAAATGAAAGAAAATGGGCCACTCTTTTTTTGTCCTCTGGAGTACTCTAAACTGAGTTGTTACAATCAATTTAGTTTAATACTGGAAAACAAAAAATTTTAAATGTACTTTAAAAATTGGGTCTTTATTAAATTAGGAGTATATGTTACATTGTCAGTGATGGAAATTAATGACTTTGCTGATGAATCCTTCTATTCAGAAAACAGTTTAAGAGTTTGGTCTATGAATGACATTTTTAATACACTGTCAAATTGGATCAACCAAATCAGAGTTAAAAAAAATATACGCAGCTAAGTTTGCTCTGTCGTTTTCCAGATGATGGGATTTTCTTGGCTTTCTTGTAAAATTTGATATGAAATCACTAACTGTACATAATACTATGATCAACAAGGTAGCAATTCTATGAGCACTAAATAGAAAATTTAATTTTTCAAATATTTCCAGATATAGATGAGTGCAGCGAATCCGCTGCCTGCGGTGATCACACAGTGTGTGAAAACGTGGTTGGTGGGTATAACTGCTCCTGCAAGGAAGGTTATCAGACATCCACAGGAAAATCACAGTTCACACCTAATGATGGCACTTACTGCCAAGGTAAATTACATTATTAAAGTTTATGTATAATCAAAGAACTATGTAAAATATGTACTACACAGTTGTGAAGTATCAAAGAGCTACTCCTTCTAAGAAATGTGCCAACATTCCTTTATCATCTATAAAATGAAATAAGAAAAGAAGAGGTATTGTTTTATTTCATGGAAGATGTAGACTACATGTTTTATGTAGTTAACATACCCTATTTCTTAAAGTAACTACAGTCTTCCGTTTTCCATAAAATATTGTCTATTTTAATGAATAAAAATAAATGAGTTTTTATGATGAATAAAATTTAAAAACAATAATGAAAAATTAAAAATAAATTAATTTTAATGAATAAAATTAAAAATTAAACTCATAAAAATGTGTTTTTAATGTTCAAATAAGTGAGCAAAATCAATGGAAGCAATATAATCATCTTAGGAAAAACTATTTTTAAAAACTTTTATATAATTTAGTTTCTTTTTCTACAGAAGTGAATACAGACTGCCATTTAGATGATGCCTGTATTGCTGCAAATATTGATAAAACTTTAAGAAAAGTAAGTAGACTAGTTGAATTAAAATTTTATTTTATTTTGGCATTTTGATTTCAGGTAAATTCCTTCCAATGTCGCATGTTAAAAAGAGTAACAAGCAACTGATCTTCAAGTAGAGTTGAAACTACTTACATATAGAGATCTAAGTATTTTGTTTGAGTTGCAGATAGGATTAATTTGAAAATCCCCAATGTGTTGAAGAAGACTTTGACATGTTTAATTTATGTTACTTTTTCACTGTTCGGTATACTGGAAAATTCTTCTCAAAGTATAAAGAAATTTGTTGAATAAAATAGTAAAAACCCCAGGCCCATTCCCACATTCTAAGGAGACATAGTTGAATGCAACTAGATTTTGTACTTCAAAGTAAATATTTCAATAAGTAAATAAAGTAGGACATTCATAAAATTACTGTCATGTGATTGAAAGTGTGAATCTCAACATGACTAATTAACTATCAGCTAAAGCAAATTTCTATTTTATCACACTGTAAAGAATTTTCTCTGGTTGATTAAAATATAATTCAAATTGTTATAACTTTTAAAAGCTAACAAAAAATCATCAATTCAAACATGCTATTCTTTTCTCAAGTAACTTCTTTTTAAGTTATTTGCTAACCTTTGGTAAATAATTTCAGGTTTCAGTGCTGCATGTTATGGTTTAGGTTTAGTCTGATAACTTATTAATGTATAAGACAAGAAAACCAAACACAGAATAAATTTAATATGCAACTTTATTCTTGGAAAGATCCAATAGTACTCTAAATTGGTTTCCTTTTTCTGGACTCATTTTTGTTCAGATTAGACGCATAAAAGAACCTGTGGCTTTGCTACAAGAAGTCTATAGGAATTCTGTGAAAGATCTTTCACCAATGGATATAATTACATGTATAGAAGTATTAGCTGAATCATCCCCATTACTGGATTACATGAATACTACTAACTCAGCCAAGGATGCCCTTTCTAATTCAACTCTTACTGTAAGTATGTTGAGCTTTGACTCTTAATATAATTGAGCTTTAAAATTCTCCTTACATCTGTGATTAATGTAAGATTCCAACATTTTTAAAAGACATACTTTTTCTTCAACAGGAGTTTATAAAAACTGTGAATAATTTTGTTCAAAAAGATACGCTTATAGTTTGGGACAAGTTACCTGTGAATCGTAGAAGAACGCATCTTACAAAACTGATGCATGCTGCCAAACAAGCTATCTTAAGGATATCTCAGAACTTCCAAAAGACCACTCAATTTGATACTAATTCAAGTGATGTAGGTAAGAAGCCAAGGTCAATTTCAAAGCAATAGTGTTTTCCAAACAAGCCATTCTCAGAAGGGAAGGAAAGTATTTAAAATACTGTTCAACTGGCAGTTGTTTTACCAATATAGGAATGAATGGTGATGCATATTACAAAAGTGATATGAATGAAGTATGAATAAAAAAGATGAATACATAAGCACTGCCTCTTTCCTACAATCTCCATCTTTTCCTATTCCTGAACTGTTTACCATTTAAATGGTCAGAATACATTACTCCCTTGTCATTTTGAGTTAGTCATCTCATGACTTGTTACCTTGACCAATCATAGTTACAGGCAGATTTTCTGGATGTGGTATACTTAAATTTCTCTTTAAGAATCCTTTGACTTTTGATAATATGAAGCAATCAATACGGTAAATTAGAATGTTTCCTGCTTCATGCAATCTCATACTTAAAACATTAGGAATCTTGGATCAAATTGAGAATGTCTGTAAAGTTGTTCTGAGGAAACAAGGTACATTTTCTGAAATAATCTTTGCTTACATCTATATTATATTTTCCGGGTGACATCCTGCTATGCAGTAGTGGATACAAAGAAATCATTATCTCATCAGGATTCACTACTTACTCAAAATTAAGGTAGCAAACATTGTGACTAATATATAGGAGCCTACATTTCTATGATGCCCCTGTGTGAAAAAAAAATTGAAAATACACCAGGTAAGGAAATTATCACTCAAGAATTTAATTCAATCACTCCCTGTTTAGTAAATTATATTGTAGATACCATCCTCTAAGACATTGTAGCTGCTTGTCTTTGCTTTAGTAATTATGATTTATAGCTCCCTTGTGTTCATACGTATTTTGTCTTTAATTCAATAAAGGTAAAATTAAACCATAAGTGCCATAGTCAAATCAAAAAATTAAAGTTTAACCAGATTTTAAGATATAAATTCTAATCCAAACATGTTCAGAATATGTTCATTCTACCCGCCGTAAATAAGAAGCTGAAATACAGTAATGATGGGTGAAATTGACTCTAACTAAATAAATACATTGATTAAACTAATTTCAGTGAATTTATTATTTTTATGGTTTTGTTTCAGCTCTCAGAACTTTCTTTTTTGATTCATATCACATGAAACATATTCATCCCCATATGAATGTGGACGGAGATTATATAAAGATATTTCCAAAGAGAAAATCTGCATATGATTCAGATGGTAGGACTTTGACAGTCTTATATACAGTGTGTCAATGATTTGCAATAAATACTTATGCATTTGGTTGTATCCTATGTACATATAACCTGTGGTTTCCTATAGAAAAATATTTTATGTTTAAATGCAGAATTTCCATATTTGTACTAGAGTTTTTTTTTTTTTTTTTTTTTTGGTGAGGAAGATCAGCCCTGAGCTAACATCCGATGCCAATCTTCCTCTTTTTGCCGAGGAAGATTGGCCCTGGGCTAACATCCATGCCCATCTTCCACTACTTTTATATGGGATGCTGCCACAGCATCGCTCAACAAGAGGTGCACAGGTGCACGCCCAGGGTTCCAAACCCCCGATCCCCGGTCCACTGCAGCAGAGCACGTGCACTCAACCGCTACACCACCGGCCGGACCCCTGTACTAGAGATTTTTATTCTGATCTAAATACCTGCGGGGAATTTTAGGATCTGACAATATCTAGATCCTTCTTGTCTTACCTCCAACCTCTGTAACTGTCTAATATTGTTAAGATTCTAATGAAAATATACAAAAGAACTGTGATTTTACTACTCATTTTGCATCAGTCAATAGAGACTATAATTTGCGTAGAGTTCTTTTAGTATTTCTTCTTCAATAATCCTTCATATTCCTCATCGTGAGACTGAATTTGTGATTGTGTAAGGATGACAAATAGACATCATGTTAAAAAGACTGAAAATTATTGTGTGGGCTTGGACTTCTCTCTTCCACTTGTCATTTCTGAGTCCTTGTATATTAAACTCTCCAACTAAACTGAAGGCAGGATTAAGAAATAGAATCTGAGAATGTTAGTACTAGCAGGTAACAATGATTATCTAGCCTAATTTCTTCATTTTATGGATAATAGAACTAAGGCACAAAGAAGTTAACAGCTTTGTCTCCACGCACATCAACAGATAGACAGAACCAGCACTAGAAGGGAGGGAGTTAGCAGGAAACAGCCCTGACCTGACCAGCCTTTTCCTTGTCACCTAACCACAGGCAACCATAGCCGCTATTTAAATTTAACCATTTACCTGCTCTCTTAGTGCACTGGCTTAGAAAAAGATTCTCTGCTGATAGTAGATTTGTTGTTGTTGTTCCCTTATAGGTCAAAATATATTACTTTGGGAAAATATGAATTATAATATTTTCTCAAAGAATGTGTGGGGATTCATAAATACAAATGAAAAATACATACAATAACACACATATGTTCCCTTTAAAAATACCATTTCATAAAAGGATATATTGTCTTTATTGTTAAAAAACATGCTGCACATTCATTCTCGGAAGAATATCTTTTTAAAAAAACTTTTATAGGTCTCATGTGGAATTTTTTTCTAATCCATTGCTATCATCTTCTCCATTCTTTTTCATTTTTTATTCAAAAGCAAGAAACAGATGGCCATAAAACAAAGCAAAAATAACTAAGCCATTTTGCCACTGAACCCATGGCTCTTACCCTGTTACATCATATTCTAATTACTCAAGTACTCATATGATATTTAGCAAATCAAAGAATGTGTTAAACTGTTGTATTTTCAAAGACAATTTGAGTAGTGTTTAGAGGTTGAGAATAAAGACATTGAAAATACTTATCATAGTGACAGATGATGAAATTGTCATGGAATAAATATCTCAAAGAGATCCTGTCTGAGTGTATGGTAGTTTTGTTACATTTAATGATCATGCATGCAAACTCTGACATTTGAAAGAGACAGTAATATCAGCTCTCCAGAAAGCAGAGGGAGAAATTTGTTTTCCTCAAGGTTGGATCTTAAAAATAAAGGCAGGTCTAACAAACTGATCAAACTCACTCAATAATGTCTACATGTGATTATTCATTTATTGACAAAACCCATTAATAAAAATATGCACTAGTTAAAAGCTGCATAGTGTCATTGGTAGGTAATAAGAGAGGCACAGGTAGATTTTTAATCTTTTTTTATAGACTGAATTTTAGTCCCTATCATTAGAGAATGAACTCCTAGTTTACTGAAAGAAGGTACAGATCTGATAAGAGATAAAAACTAGATCAGGCCTAGAATTAGTGAGAAATCATGGGAATTAAAAGAGATACAAAATGATGAGAATGGACAAACACTGAAACAATGTTGAGAAAGGAGGTTAAAAAGGGATTCTGGAGCATTCTATGTGGCATGAATCTCCTTTTACCCAAAGTCAAAAATTGATTTTAAATAAATATTTTTCTTTAGAAAAGATAGGAGTGATTAATAGATTTTTAAAATCCATCTTATCTTTTGGGTGCTTCCTTTGATTTTGGACCATCTCCTACCACAACCTCTGAGAAGTCACTGTTGCATGAACTGGTTCATCAGCTGGATGAGGTCAGGTTGACCTAAAAGGTTTCCAGGTCCTGCTTCAGGCACTGGTCTATTGGTACCAAAGGCTGGGCTAGTTGTCATCTCTTGGAGTCATCATAATTTCACTAGCCCTACCATGTTATACTGACATTATTTCTTCCTTTGATATAAATTTTCTAAGCTGGCAGTTCAGGAAAATACTCTATGTAATGTATCTGAACTTCAGCAAGGCTCTTAGCAGTGTCTCTCGTGGTGCCTTTTTAGATTAATATAGAAAACACAAATAGCGATACACTTTGGCAACTTCCAGCTCCCATAACCACATCCAAAGAATATTATTTATTGGTGTGATATTGTGATGTGGAGGGTTCCAGCTTTGTATCATAGTCCTTGGTCTTTGATAATATTATCAACATTTGTATTTATGATTTGGTTATTTTATGCTTTTCAGATTATTCGCTTGTGTCACAGACTTGAGGGAACAAATGAATATGATAGAGTTCTTCCTAAGTTGTCCAAATATCGAAAGTAAACATATAATGTTTCTAATTAATAAGTAAAACAATAATCATGTTAATATAGCATTTTAAATTTTACAGAAGACTCTCTCATGTGTTATTTCATTTGGTCTCCACCATATACTAGTAAATAGCTAGAGTGAGTATTACCATCATCATTTTACAAGGGAGAAAGCTAAAGTTCAAAGCTGTTACCTGCTTTGCTCATGGCCACATAAGTAGGAGCAATGACTTAAACCAGAGCTTCTGATTCCAAGGGTAAATTCTGAATGTAAAGTCCAAAACTTAGTGTCCTTAATTCCGTACAACAAATAGAGGAGGAATATGACCTAAATGGCAACAAGATTTTTAAAAGACAATAGATCTAGATGTTGAGTTGTTCATGCACTTAATATCGATGATAATAAGCTGCTATGAAAACCAAGGCGATTTGAAATCCATTAACCTAGGTGTAGTGTCCAGGCTAAGGGAAAAAGAGTCACATGATAGTCTGTACTGATCAGGTGACATTTCTAGTGTTGGCTTATGTGCAGATGTACTGCATTTGGGGAGCGGGAGGGCACAGATAAATGGCTGCCTCAAAAGACAATAAATTCCCTAACCTGAGACTGCATAACTATATGTCATCAATATTAAACAGGAAGTATTTTAGGGAGCATGACGTTGAACTCAGTGGCATCTTACAACTCGTTCAATTCTAAACTTTCTTAATACTGTAAGTCTGTGATACTTTTCTCCCAATATCTTTCTAATTCATATATTTGCACAGCGAAGTAATAACTCAAATTTTATCTTTCAAGTGAATACACTTCACACCTTGGTTCTTAATCAGTACTTGGATGTAAATTTATCTGGAACTGTTTTTCTCCTAAATATAGTTTGTGCAAAGGGGATGCTACAGTCGGTGATCAGTTTCAGAGTCATAGAGTTCAGAGAATATGTCTTAATATGGTTTGATGATGTAGGCGTGGACTTATTATGACCCACATTTCGGTATCTGGATATTTGTATGACTCCCTTAGGGTAAAAATTTTGTCTGTTCAATTTTCATGTTTATTTTAAGAGCTTAAATATATTTTTATTTTATAAGATTTCACTAAATACACTTATTTGATTGATAGGCAATGCTACAGTTGCATTTTTATATTATAAAAGTATTGGTCCCTTGTTTTCATCGTCTGACAACTTCTTATTGGAACCTCAAAGTCATGATAATTCTGAAGAGGAGGGAAGAGTCATCTCTTCAGTAATCTCAGTCTCAATTAGCTCAAACCCACCCACATTGTATGAACTCGAAAAAATAACATTTACATTAAGTCACATAAAGGTAAGTTGTTTTTCTGGTGATTATTGGTTATGATTGTGAAACATTCAGAGAAGTGGATATTTTTTATTGTGTCACTTTAATTACATGTAATTTCTTGAATTTAAAAATATAGATTCAAAATTAAAAGAATAAAGTGGTTTCAAAGTTTTGTTTTGTTTTTTTTTTTTTGGCGAGGAAGATTAGCCCTGAGCTAATGTCTGTTGCAAATCCTTCTCTTTTTGCTGAGGAAGCTTGGCCCTGGGCTAACATCCATGCCCATCTTCCTCTACTTTATATATGGAACACCCGCCACAGCGTGGCCTGATGAGCGGTGCATATGTCCACGCCCAGGATCCGAACCCATGAATCCTGGGCCGCTGAAGCGGAGCATGTGAACTTAACCACTATGCCACCAGGCCAGCCCCCTCAACTAGTATTTTTATGATACATTTTTGTACTTTCAGTGCTCTTTAAACTTTCTAGTAAATGCCAAAGAATTTCCCATATTAGATTCTCTGAAGTTAAGCTATATTTTAGTTTTAATTTTTATTTTCTTGTGAGGAAGATTAGCCCTGAGCTAACATCCATTGCAAATCCTCTTCTTTTTGCTGAGGAAGATTGGCCCTGGGCTAACATCCATGCCCATCTTCCTCTACTTTATATGGGATGCTGACACAGCATGGCTTGACAAGCGGTGCACCAGTCTGTGCCAGAGATCCAAACTTGCAAACCCCGGGCCACCGAAGCGGAGCACACGAACTCAACCACTAAGCCACTGGGCCGGCCCTAGTTTTATTTTTAAGTACTTTGTTCATTTTAGAAGTCTCCATACCTTCAAGGAAAGAGTTATAAAAAAGTATCAGAGCCAAAGATAAATGTTACTCGTGTAATGAGGGAAGTGCTTGGTTAATAATTTTCATTAAAATAATCTTTGCAGGGATTTGGGTGCTGATTAAAATAAAATCACAGAGAAATTTACAATATTTCATAAATAAATTAGCTGAGACCATTTTACTTTATTGTTATTCTAAATCTCTTTTCAAACTCATATGTAATTGAAACTATACAATACAAAAAACATGATTTGAAATAACCAAGTATTTAGGCTTCTTTTGTGTACCTAAAAATGGGAAAACTCAAAATCATAGATTGTTTGTTGCCTTTTTACAGTTGATGGTTTCTTGGGTTTTCGGTATAATTTTAGTCCTAGTATGTGATTAAACTACTTCTGATGCTCCATTTGGAGAAAGCTTGAGGCTGGACAAGTGTATTTGCATGTGTATTGGGGAGGGAAGGAACTAAAAGAACATGTATGCTTACACACAATACAAATGTGTCACTGTAAAGAAAGACATCTAATATAGAGAGAAACTAAATATATAGAAAGTGAGAGAAAATAGTGGCTCAACCATAAACATTGGTAGATATTATGTTGAGGGAAAAAGAAGGTGTGAAATGTTTTAAGAATGAAAACTAAACTTAGATATTTTCAGATACTGAATGCAAATAACCTGTTGACACTAGAAACCAAACATTGTTCTTTTACATAGTCTGACAGTTTTTCTACAGTTTTTATTTGTGGAATATTTGGCAGCTAAAGAAATGCCAAGGACAACCCACTTAACCAATCTCTATTTGACATAGCAACAAAACAAAATATACATCTAAACAAAAATTCTTCACCATAATTAATGGCAAAACTAGATTGTCCGTAATCTTCCTCTCTGTTCAAATCTATTTCCCATTCACAGTGACAAGCACTATCAAATTTCACTACATTGTGCTGATAACACACCTACCTAATCCCTGGTTCCCCTCTCTCTCAGAATAAAATCTGGATCTATTTATTTTCCTCTAAGAGAGAGAAGCTATCTCATATGTAACACCTTCCGTTTTCTGATTCCCCAACAATTTATTTACAACTTCACCAGTTAGTATATAATTCTCCATTACCTCAGAAGAATATTAACAGTAGTCATCATAATAATATTGATAATAATGATAGCACCCAGTACTTAGATAATGCTTATGTTGGACTGGGCTGTGTTATAAGTTATTTACTTTTAAAAAACTCATGTAATCCTCTCAAGAGCCCTATGAGGTATGTACTGTTATCGCCATTTTACAGCTGAGGAAACTGAGACTCTGAGAGATTAAATAAATTGCCCATGATCAGTCAGCAACTGACTGGGAGAACAAAGTCTCATTCCCACGAAGTCTTCATCCAGAATCCATGCTTTCGGGTGCTGTGATACTATCCAGTCCAATCCTGTCCTCTGAACCCCTCCCCCATCTACCACCCAGGAAATGATGTTTCATCCTCATTCTCATCTTTCCTGCATCTCTCCACATTGATGCCAGTGTCTTACCTAGTAAATACGCTCAAGTTTCTGACTTCTTACCATACAGGGTAAAACATTCTTCATTGGCCCTGTGTTTCCTTTACCCAAAACTCAGTAACTCCTCCTCATTTTAAGTTTCTAAAAAATAGGTATCATCTACTGACTTCCATCTGCGGAAAATTTGGATTTAGTTTTCTTACACACATCTTCTGCTATGATACACACACTCACCCAACGATCCATCCTCCCATGCTTACATCAAATTTTTGGTCAAATCAGTTTTTAATGTGCATATTGCTATAATTTGGTATGTGTTGTTCACAACTGAATCACGAGGCTGAACCATTTTCCTGATGTTAGTAAATTCCTCTAATTTAGCTTGCTTAGTTTTCTATCTATCCATTGCTGATTTGTCCCCAAACTTTCTGACAGTATTATAAATCTCCTTGCAAAACGTTCAAACACATAAGATTATCTATCAGTTAGTTGTCTTGAAGACAGCCTTCCTAAGCCCCTGTAAACCTGATCTGTCTAGATGGTCTACTCTGTGGCCTGCGGCACAGCTATCAGCCTGGACATGGCTTCCCTCATCATCCTGGATGTGCACCTCACCTCTCTCCTCTATCAGATTCAGTGTTTTCTTGGGCCAACGTTTCCTCTTTCTCGGTTTATTTCTGTATTTTAGTGGCATATTCTCTAGTGGCTTCTTGAGAAAAGGTGCATGGAAGGCCAATTTTTTGAGCCCTTTCATCATCAGGTGATGTATATATATCTTATCCTTATACTTGTTAGATAAAGTCCATGGTATAGAGGTATAAATTGTAAATAATTTTTTCTGCAGAATTTTCTAGACCTTGCTCAATTGTCTTCTAGTTTTCAAAGTTAACCTGGGGAAGTTGAATGCAATTAATATTTTACGTAAAATTTGCAATCCCTTGCATGTGATCAGTCTCTTTCTCTCTCTCAAACTTTTGCGACTTTATCTTTATTCTCAGAATTCTGGTCTAAGATGAACCGTGGTGTGGGTCTTTATTAATTGTACTAGGCATGATGTCTGTTCAGTATGAAAATGAATGGCCTTCAGTTCTGGGGAAACTTCTGATATTATTTCTTTGGTAATTTCTTCCTCTCCAGCGTCTCTGTACTCTTCTCTGTTACTCCTATTATTTGAGTATTAGATTTCCCAGCTGAGCCTCTAAGGTGGTTTTTTATTTCATTTTATTTCCCATTTTTAATTTCTTTTTTTCTGATAATATTTTTTTATTTCCACTTTATACTTATGACTGAAAACCTTATTTTATGTAACCCTGCTTTTGTTTAATGAGTGCAGTGTCTCTCTCTGAGATATTCTATTTTGTAAAAAAACTGCTCCCCCTATCATGTTGCTTCTGATTGCCTTTGTTTGGCTTGTTTGCCTTCGTTCTCTGTCTTGCATGTTAGAGCTTGTCCTCAGATGTCTGGTGGTTCATGACTGTCCACTCATATCTAATAACAAGGCATTTGAAAGATGACTGCATGCTCCAGTGGCTTGTGGCAGTGGTGTGCTTCACTCTAGTGATCATCAGGCTGGTTTCTAGGCTTTGCGTTGGAAGATCCTGAAGGTCGCTATCTAATTTCTCTTGGGCCTATCAGTTTCAAAGAAGGAAACCTTATGATCTCCTGCCTAAATACAGAAACTCAGCTACCAGGATTAGGAGAATGAAGATTATGAGGTGGGTGATGTTGGGGCTCAGTAAGTAGACTCTCAGATTACTCCCTGTTTTTTAAATGACACTCATACTCTCAGCTGACTCTGGTTCCCCAGTTCGAATCCCTCTGGATCCTCTGGTTTATGGTTTCCTACAAGAGTGGGATTGGGCACTTTCCTGGCTGTTTTGGGGGAATTGGATATAGAATTTCAATTTTCTTCACCTAGCTTGACCTCTTTGAAAAACTTGTCATCTCTCCAATTTTAGCTCAATCACTGTCTTCCCAGACTCACCCCAATCAAATTCAGTCTGTCTTCGACAGTGTTCCAACTGTTGAGCCAAGTGTTGGAGTTACTACATTTCCCATTAAAGCAATTGTCTTATTGTATTAAAAATCTTCTGAGTTTCTAGCCTCCTTGAGAGCAGATGCTTTATCTTTTTAACTGAGAATCCCTGGTTCCTCACGCAGTACCTATCACATATTTGATACTCAACTAATATTTTCTTTAATAAATAGCTTTCTGAAGATTTGGATTTGATTCTGTCACTCCACTTATCAGTAGTTAGTCTTGAATATATCTTTTCACGTTTCTTGGCCTCTTAACACAATACCTACCTCACAGGGCTCTTTTGATGGTCAAATTAAACAAAGCAGGTGAGAATGCACCTAGTTAACTGTAAACTGTTATATAATTGTAAATAGTTTTTTTATTTCTACAAGATATAAGTATAGGGTGTTCAACATTCTATGAAAGTTAAAATTGACAGTGCATTACGTATCATATTATGATTAGTTAATATAAATATATGATAAAGAGAACTCTACTATTCATTGAACAATCATCCTGTAGTCTATGTGATCAGTCCCTGTCTATCTCTGATCTTGTCACCATTACTCTTCATTTCATTTGCTGTGCTCAAACTATACTGGCTTCTAGAGGTTTCTGGAAGATCCTGTTGAGTCTCACTTCAGAGTTTTTCCATTTTCCATTCCAGCTGTCTGGAACCCTCTGTTCCCAAGTCTTTAGGGCTCACTGTTTCACTTCACTGAAATATTTGCTTAAATGTCATCTGCTGGGAAAGGCCTCCTCAGACTATTTATTTTCTCTTCTCCCTGGTTTATTTTTCTTGTTTAATAATTTCTCATCTCCTCACTAGAATGTAAGGTCAACAAGGGGAACACTTTTTCTGTTTTGTTCAGTGTTGCGTTTTTAGCACCTGGATCAATGACTAATATCTAGTGTATACTAAATAAACATTTGCTGAAGATAACATGATAATTTTATGTCATGCACTGTTCTAAATGACATATACATGATCTCATTTGATAGTATATAATTCTCACAACAACTTTGTGACAAAGGATTAATAAAACATAACATTATTGCAATATAAACTTCAATTCTCCCATATAACAGTAGCATCCATGTATTAGCATTGACTTTATGCTTCACTTTGTAGGAATGATTTTAATTATATTGATATGCAAAATGATATTTTAAATATGACAAAAGCAATACCATATGTGTAACTTTTTCTCTTTTTTCCATCAGTAAAATGTCTCTTTTTCAGATCACAGATAAGTCTAGGAGTCAATGTGTATTTTGGAACTACTCTCCTGACACCATGAATGGCAGCTGGTCCTCGGAGGGCTGTGAGCTGATGTACTCTAATGAGACCCACACCTCTTGCCGCTGTAATCACCTGACACATTTTGCAATTCTGATGTCTTCTGGTCCTTCCATTGTAAGTCAGTTTTCCACTTCATCTTTACATATCTGCCTGTGTTCTTTTTCTTTTTTTGTGTCATTCAAGAGAATAATTAATTTTTATATGTTTTCTTTGGGTGTAAATAGCATATTTCATTAATTGATAAAGCCCCAACATTATCTTTTTTTATTATTTGTTTTCCTACTTGCCTTCTATGACACCTCTAGTCTGGATTTTAGGCTGTTTTTAGTCTAGAACTTGTCTAGTCTGTAAAATCTAGTAGACTGTGTGTTAAATATCTATCCATTAACTCTTCGTTTTTAATGCTGTTTTTAAGGACCATGTATACATTTTAATGTATCATGGACTTGAAGAGGCTTTGCCTTTGTATTTTAAGTTTATTTTTACCAATGATCAGTTAGTTAAAAATATTTGATACTTTGATAATATTTGATAATTTAGTCAATAAGTATTAGTACATTTATAACTAATATCATGTTTTAATAATGTAGAACCCTACAAGATTTTTAAATATGAAAAATCTTTCTAAGACGAATAACTTCATAATATGCATTTTACATCAGTAATATCTTACTTTTACATTAGGTAATTTCTTATTTTATATCTCTATATCATAATCTTCATTAGATTACAGGTTAATTTCCACATATATTTAAAAGCCATAAAGTATATAAAGTGACCAAATAAATCTGCTTAGCCATAATGTCAGTCATAGAGATGATTCTTTTTCTAAATATTAGGTGAGCAAAGAAGCCTGTATCAATATATAAAAATAAATATTCATCTGGTTAGAATAAAACCAGCCTTTCCCATTTCAAAGTTTTTCAACTATACTATTTTGATATTATATATATTCAGCATTCTGATACACTTATTTGTTTTAGATGAATCACTGCATGGAAATAAGACTTATTCTTACCACTGATGAATCTGTTTTAATTAACCATTTTCACATTACGATAACGAATTGCCTTTCTAATATCATGAAACTGATGACGATAACATTGTTAAACCATATACTAATATATACTATGCCTAGAAAAAAAATCACTAATTATAGAACTTTTAAAGTGCTACGTGATTTATATCAGAGTTCTCTGAATATTGAGCATTTTCAAAAGTATAAAATTTTTCTCATCTAAATGCACATTTGTATTTTTACATTTTTATGAACATTTTGATTAATGTTTCACTTAAAAATGAAGTTCATTATATGTTGTAGTTCCTTTAACATGTTACTGAGTTATTCTCTTAACAGCTTTATTATTATTTTCCCTTAGGGTATTAAAGATTACAATATTCTTACAAGGATCACTCAACTAGGAATAATTATTTCACTCATTTGCCTTGCCATATGCATTTTTACCTTCTGGTTCTTCAGTGAAATTCAAAGCACCAGGACAACAATTCACAAAAATCTCTGCTGTAACTTATTCCTTGCTGAACTTGTTTTTCTTGTTGGGATCAATACAAATACTAATAAGGTATGTACATCTCCCTTACTTTCTATTTTTATTTTCTAAATTTGTACTTTCCTGAATATATATGTCATAGAAACATGAATTATAATTAAGGGCTTAATGGGGTAAACATTCTATGTACTTTCTTTTTATGTCTTTTTTAAGTTTGATAATGCTAACATATCTAAGCAACCGGCTTATCAATTCCATTAATCACAATGTCCCTCATTATGATGAACTTTGGGGACAAATGAAAACTTTGCAAGATACTGAAGAAATAAGCTTTTTTGCTTTCTTTTGTTTTGTTTTTACACGAACACTAAACAAAGAGTGAGGAGAGAGAATTGGAAATAAAGTTTATCTTCACACAGGGACTGAAGAGAAAAGCTGCTAAGGTTCAGAGGTTGAAATATGATAAATTGGCTCTACCTAGTAACTGCACTTTCCTAACTACCCCTTTCCCTCCATTAGTAATCTAGGGCTTTACCAAATAGTTTCCATATTGTGTTAGTCTGCATCCTCCTAGAAGCAGACGCTAAAATGGGGTGAAACATGCAATAAATTTATTAGGTGCCATGGTTGTGAGAGAAAATGAGAAGAGAGAGACTTGGAGAGCCATCAGACCAGGATGCAGGTCTTAAGGAAAGTTCAGCATGGTTGTCCAGGAGTCCTTTGAGAAGACCGTGAGCCAAAGTCACATGGCAGAGGAATCCTCTGTCTCTCGAGAACAGGAACGTCTTAGTAACCCTACTGGGCTCAGTCACTGGCTAGCAGCGGCCTGTGGGAAACATGAACACAGCGATGGCTCTCCGCGTGCAGTGGCTGGAGCCCTAGCTCATCGCCCTCCCTGAAGTTAGAGGTTGGACAAGTGCATCCTCATATAACATTAAATTTCTTCTATATTTCCATTCGTATTAGAAGTCTTTCGAGTACTAAATCTAACCATTTGTTATCATCGTTTTCTTCTGAATCAGATGCTGCAAAGCATCTATTTTAAATAGCACGCTCTAGACAGTAGACTCCGTACCTGTTTTTGGTTTTATAGTGGTATTCATAACACCTTTCAATTTTATATACTTCCCACTATCCTACAATGCCTATTTCCTCCTTCAGTCTTGTCCTATCATCACTCTCACCCCAAACTGTTCCTTATATAGTGTTTATTTTCAATTCTATTTCACCTATCAAATTCTTCCCATTTTCAAGCCATATTTCAAATCTCGCTTCCTCACTAAAGTGGTTCCCAAATTTTAATCACCAGTGATCTCTCTGTTCCCAACTTTATATAGTATTATCCAATACATTTTATAATGCAATCTCATTATGCTTGAATTATACTCTATTGTAATAAGCGCAATAAGTGTGTGTTATGTTATCTCTCCCATAATAGATTGTGCTAGTTCTATTAATACAGAAGTGTAGAAGGACTTGTTCTGTTATTCCTTATAAGCCTAACTCCAGTTCTAGGTGTGAAGTAAATACTAATAAATAATATTTAACTGAAATACTTCTCAAATTTACCTGAAAATCTTGTAACTTAAAGTGATTTTATAATGGATATTTTTATAAAATATATCATTATATATCTGTTTTCAAATTCAATGTTTGCTGCCCAATTGAGATATTTGTTATGTTTTATCTAGCATAGTATTAGCAATAATTTTCATTCTTTGAGCATAAATAAAATAGAGTAAAGGCATCTCCAAAACAGAGATCAACTTAAATCATAACATATTCACTAAGATATCATGGTTTACATGTGACTAATCCACAATTTATCGCATAACATAAATGTATAAAAAGTATAAATCTCTTGACAAGAACAGTAACTTAGTTCTATCACAGGAGTGGTGAATGTCTCACATTGATGAAGCATGGTTCTTTTACATCAGCTGGAAATAGTACATCTCAAACTGACACTTGACAAGGATATTTTAATGTGATCAAGCATTCTAGAAAGTGGGATAATTTATGGAGAAAGTCAAGATCTTATGTTATGATAATGTTAAAGCAAACATTGCTTATGGTTTCTTTCTTTGATTTCCAGCTCTTCTGTTCAATCATTGCTGGGCTGCTGCATTACTTCTTCTTAGCTGCCTTTGCGTGGATGTGCATTGAGGGCATCCACCTCTATCTCATTGTTGTAGGAGTCATCTACAACAAGGGATTTTTGCACAAGAATTTTTATATCTTTGGCTATCTCAGCCCAGCTGTGGTAGTTGGATTTTCAGCATCATTAGGATATAGATATTATGGCACCACCAAAGTGTAAGTTCAGATGATCCCATGAATATTTGAAATGTAATTCTGAATACACTTTGTATGTTATTGAACATTTTACTCTGTTGAAGTCCATTCAAACATATTTATAAATTTTTATCTATTATTTACTTTCAGATGTTGGCTTAGCACAGAAAACAACTTTATCTGGAGTTTTATAGGACCAGCATGTCTAATCATTCTTGTACGTATATTTAAAATTATTGTTAGAATTCAAAAATTGATGATTAGAGGGTGCTTAAAATTCTCAGCAATTAGACATTACTCTGAGGGAAAAAAAAATTTGAGCACTTTACAGTATCTCATTTATGAACATTTTACATATGGTGCATCACTATTGAGAAAAAGTATATACATCTTAAATTCAAAGCTGTTACCATTCATTTGCCCCTCTTGGAGGAGGATATATTTCTGCATAACGTACAGGAAAAGCATTGTTCACCTATCAGTAGTATCTCAGCATGCTTCAATACGGAGAGTGTGCCAACCAGCTGATAATCTGGCATTTCAGATGTTTACGTTATTTAATCTTTTATCGATGATCAGTGATCTTTGAAGATTAGACTGTCATCTTTATAGTTTTATTGTTCTTATGTACCCTGTCATCATGAAAGTGATTTTAAACTAAATTGCGACGTCAGAGACAAGAACCCACTATTTCTCCTGAGCCGACAAGTCATATACTGATAGTCCTATTTCAGCTGGGAAGAGGGCCTTTTAATTCTTATTGGAAGTGGTTTCAAACCTACAAATTTGGCAGGTGTTATATGTTCCATTCTAAATAAAGACATTTTTATACGTCTCAAGAGCATTTCTAAGTGCTGTAAGTTTTCAAAGCCATTCTAAATGTAATAGTCTGTCAATGAATCTGGGAGGTCTGACAAGGCTCTAGAATGGAATGAGTTGTCAGTGGAGGGGTTGTGACAATATTTTGGACAACTTTTTCCCATATATTTTGACCATAAGCTAGATATCTTTTATGAATTTTTTTTTCTCTTCCTCTTTCCTCATTTATTTTTTTTTTTTTTTTTTAAGATTTTATTTATTTATTTTTCCCCCCAAAGCCCCAGTAGATAGTTGTGTGTCATAGCTGCACATCCTTCTAGTTGCTGTATGTGGGACGCGGCCTCAGCATGGCCGGAGAAGTGCGAGCCCGGGATCCGAACCCGGGTCGCCAGCAGTGGAGCGCGCTCACTTAACCACTAAGCCACGGGGCCGGCCCTCCTCATTTATTTTTATGGTTGTGAGGAAGCTGCTAAATGGAGAAAGATTTAAAATGCAAAACAGAGAATTTTTATCAAGGTTTATTTTTTAAGGATGTGGGAGAATAAAGTGCATTCAGAGACTATATTTCCTAATCGTGGCAGAAAATTGATTATAATTCTCACAATGAATCTAGTAATATAAAAAGAAACTGTTGGCTAGATTTCAGCTGAAACAGTTTCAGAGTTAGTTGATTATAATTCCAAAATTTTCAGCCCACAGGAGAATACAGACTGAATGGTGTCCCACTCACATATTTTCATGTGTTGGCCCAATATGAGTATTTTGTGTGAAGACACTTTCTACGTATTCTAATTTGACTGATTCCCTCTCTGCAGTGTGGACCATCTCTGATATTGTTTTCTATAAGTGAAAGTTCTGTGCATCAGTGATTCTTATAGTTTAGATGAAAAGTAGTGGGCTAGAAATTATACTGAAAACAGGAAAAATAGGAGCATATTTCTCTAAAGAAAGAAGGAAAGTGTTCCCTGAAATAGTTTTTTACTTTTGCTTCTGTAAGGGAAAAGATAACTTTGGATTATCTTTATGGTAAGGTCCACAGACTTTAGATGGGCTTATCTAAAAATGAGTCCTGCGAACTTTCCTAGAAGGCTAAATGAACCATGTCACACCATCCTAGTCTGGAATTAATGAACCAATTTATCTTCCATACAGTTTCAGTATGATAATCATTCCATTTAACCAGAGGGTCAGACTACTTAAGAAATGGATGAGGTACCTTAGTTTTACTTTAAAACTGCATATGGTTTATCTTTTTTTAGTATCATTAAAAAAGCAGAAATTCCTTAAATAATTACTAAATTGAAGTGAATTCATTTACTCTAGGTATCCCTGGCTTTCTGTGCTAACACTGGTGTATTATTATTATTATACATCTATATGACACAACGTTAAGTAAAACTTTTTTTATTGTTCCAGAATAGTATCTAGGTCAAAGATACGGTAAAAGAAATATTGAGCACCAAACATTTGAAAAAGAGCTACCAACAATTTGGGCCTGATGCTTCCCGTGGGTCTTGCAAAGAAACATCAGGACCAGCTGTAGCCCAGTAAGAGGACTGGAGAAGGGGATCCAAGGAGTAATGGCTCAGAGTTAGGCGTCCTTGGTGTTTGGGGGAGTCAACAGTCTCTTGAAAAGATTTCCCTCCCAGTGAGAAAAAAAGGTAGACGCTTCTCCATCTCCTTGAAGACAAGTTGTGGAGGAGTACTCCAAAAGGTTTGTAGAGAAAGGAATCAGAAATAGTAAGAGGAAAATTATCATCCTGATCCCAGATTAAATGCTAGTGTGACTGTGGAATTTTCACATCTCCTTGATGTATAAGAAGAGTAGAGTATGATGAGCAAATTTTTGTGAGAGCTTGACATATGTTCCCTGACTTTGGATGTCAACATAGAGACTAGACCTGCTTTTGTTTGGAATTTCCTACAGACTGCATGCTTACTGGACTATCTCTTGACAGCAGGGACGGAAAGGATTATTATATAGTGTGCCTAGGAATAAAATGATGGAGGAACACACAAAGACTCAAAGCTATCCTATAAGCACAGAAAAGTTAGAGAAGTGGAGAGAAGTTGTGGGACTGCCCAGAAGGTTGTCAGGTCAAGTGAAGTTATACACAATAAGAGAATGGGTTGAATAGAGGTGAGGTTGAATGGTGATATGGCTGTCCCTCTCTGAAGAATAGAAGGGGCCAAGAAAATCACATATACCATCTAAGTGGAAGCCATCACATAAGCCAAGATTACCAGCAGTAATAGGAACCAAACTAAACCCAAGGGATGTCATGAAGTTCCCTCCATCACCAAAAGGTGATCAGACCCCTCTAGCCCCCAATAGCAGAGGAGATGAACTTTTTCAACAGAGGGGCAATATCCTAGAACCAACCATACTGCCCCCACACTTATCTAAACAGACCTACTAAATCAAAAATCCTCATCCTATGTTTGAGGATATTCTGGTAGTAAGACCACTCGTATTAATTGAGTAGTCTGGGCATGATGGGAGTACAAAGGAAATACAAGAATTAGTCCCTGCTGGCTATAGTGTCAATGAGGAGAAGGCAAGACAAACAAATGACAAAGGACAATGTATAATTAAATATGTGATACTGATGAGATGTGGGAGAGATCAACATGGGCTATGATAATCATTCAACAAGTCTTCATCGAGATGGAGGAGTTTGTTTTGTGGATGGGGTAAGAAGCAGATTCTGCTCTACATGATAAGGAATAGGCAGCAGATTCTTAGTGTGAACTGAAGTGTCTACCAAGCAGCCCTGTAAGCTTGCCAGATTCCCTTTGAGGGAAAACAAAGGACACAGGGAAATAGTCACCATTGTAAACAAGACAATACCAGAAATAAAAAAAGTATCAGCATCTGTCTGTTGAGAGTATTCAAGAATCATCTTTTCATAGATTCATCACTTCCTGGTCTGGATGTCATTAATTATTTATCAAATTTTCACCTCCATAAACTTATCCATTTCTTCTCCTCTACTTGTATAATCAGGCCATTGCTATCCCTTACTAAGATTCTAGTATTAATAATAATAAAACAATATTAATAACGGTATTAGGAACTTTTTTTTTTTTTGGTAAAGGAAGTAAAAGTCTATTTTGACCACATTTTCCATATAAAAAATTAGGATGCATAATTTGGCAAATAGTGCTATGCTCTGTATGGCACATAGAAGCCACTCAGTAATTGCCTGTGGTGAACAGGGCAGGATGTTTGAAATCAGGATTGTCCTGGAAAACCTTGGAGATTTGGTATTGTATACATGCTCTTCAAGGTGCTAACCATAGATCTTATACCGGAGATGCATATTTGTAATAAGAATTTTTAAAAATTTATAATTTGCTGAGCTACTACTTTTGAAATGCACAGCTAATATTTTAATAATCAATCTCCTTAAATCATTCACATTGTGATTATCCTATTTTATAGTTAACAAAAAGTAGGATCTGATTCAAAATATTAAGTGATTTGCCCAAAGCTCTAGTTCTACAAATAAATATTGAGGCTAGAACTTGAAACTATTTCTGTCTTAATCTAATGCCTACCTTTTCATGTTACCTTGCCTCTTTTGCAATTGCCTTCTAATCTATCTTTCTACTGCCGTTCTCTCCCATTTCACTTAAATCTATCTATAATAAACTGCCCCAAACTCAGTTCAGATAATGGGAACTATTAGTAAGAAAAATAAGAACATTAACGTTAAGCCCTAGTAAATTCTCAGCACTAATCTAAACATTCTTCATGTGTTAACACATTTAATGCAATCCTTCAAACAATTGTTAAAATATGAAATTCAACCAAGTAAATTTTAAAGATCTTATTG
This sequence comes from Ceratotherium simum simum, assembly GCF_057802395.1. Taxonomy (NCBI): domain Eukaryota; kingdom Metazoa; phylum Chordata; class Mammalia; order Perissodactyla; family Rhinocerotidae; genus Ceratotherium; species Ceratotherium simum. The sequence continues at coordinate 83,922,743 of NC_141901.1, forward strand.
GCTTTCTTCAACAATTTGTGAATTGGGCAGCATCCAGTCTAGCTGATAGAAAAGAGCTCTGAGGAGCTGTACAAAACTAAAAAGACTTTTACAGGCAGAAGGGAGCAGGAACAAGGCAGTTATACTAGACAAAAAAGCAGGTTGGTTATTGCACAGTTGCTTTCCTTTAGGGGAGGGCAGGGGTCTATCAGGCAGATTAGCCAACTAGTGCTGATCAGGCAATTCCTAAATGACTGGTTTAAGATTCTATTTCTGGGAGAGCTGAAACTATAAGTCTCAGTTTGGTGACATGGGGTTTAGCACAAGCAACTCCATTTTGGGCCTGTTGTCTTGTTTTTAACACAACTCAAAAATGGCTTTGTGTGTGTAAGATTTACTTTATTTTGAAGTTGGAGAAGTTGAGGAATAGAGTGATCACACAGCTTGCAGAACAGCTGGTAAGTATTTGAGCTGAAACTCACATTCATGAAGTTGAATCCATGGCCTGCCTTCTTAATTCCAGTGCGAGGTCCCCTTTGCCTATAGTCCAAATGCCATAGACTGGTATATGATGTCCTCAGTAATCCAGCTAAACCTTGCCAATTTTCAGCCTTTTTCACACTGTGTATTTCCACAAAACACCTCCTCCAAGAACTTTATCCTCCATAGAATACTTGCTGCCCCTTGGATATTTTCTTTTTCCTTTATGTTCAATAATCCTGCCACCTTGTGCAAAGTTCTGCTCCCTGAAATCTTATCATTAATTAATTCACAACCTCATGAAAACCTTTCCAGGTTTGTAACTAATCCTTTTTTCCATATGCTCCCATCGACTCTCCATTCTAATCCTATGTGGTACTTTTAATGCTTTGTTTTGTTGCACATGATAATTTTCTGTGTGCGTTATGCTACTCATCCTCCACATCCAAACACCCAGACATAGATCTATCAGTTTCTTGATTCACTGACCATATATTGCTCAATAATCAATGCTACTGTGTTGCACAACCTTAAGGGCCACAGTTCCTTATGCTGCAATGTGATTCTCTATGGACAACACTCACATCGCATTCTCTGTTAACGATGAGCCCTAGACTGTAAAACTATGTGGTCCTCTTTCTGGTCACCCCAGGACATAGAAGCACTTAGTTAGTCTTCAGTAATTATTTGTGTATTTTAATTGATCCATTAATAAATTCCATAGTCATAAATGAGACAGGAAGAAACACCATGTGATCTTTCTAAAGCTATGTGACTACTCTGTGCCCTGGATTCCTAATGTGTAAAATGAAGATAATGATGCCAGCCCTACACAGTAAGGCTATGGTAAAAACAAGAGAAAATTTTTATAAGAAATATCGATGCTTTAAAAATTAAAAAAGAAAAATGCACAATAATTGGAGGACAATCCTATGACTCTCTTATTTTTACCTTTTGTATTAAAAATTAAGTTAAAAAACTAATTTTAAAACCATGATTTGCACAGCAAAAAATTGTATGCAAGGGAATGTATGTGTGGCCAATATAATGTGTGTTTATGTAAATATGTGTATGTGTGTATATATACATACATATATACATATATATTTAAGTATAGATTCTAATTTTGTAAATATTGGTGAAGATGTGACAGCCTGTTTAATTACAGCAAGATATGATTATAATAAGTGTGCATGTTGCTTCATGGAATTTGTTAAAAGTACACCCTGCTAGAAAAAGTTTAACTGTTACCCAGCAAAGGCTCACCACCAGATGCTCACAGAAGCTGACACTGCGGCACACCGGCTTTTGAGAAAAGAAAGGCTTTATTGCAAGGTCGACATGCAAGGAGACGAGAGGCCAAGCTCTCAAATCTGTCTTACCCATCCAAGGTGTGGGATAGAGTTTAAGGGATTAGGGATGGCCGACTGGTATGCAAGGGCTGGCAGGATAAGTTTCAATTGGCAGGTCAAAATTTTCTCTTCTGTACATGCCCCTGGTTGGCTCATAGCCCCCTGAAAAATGGCTTTAACATTCTGTTGTTAAGATGGGGTCAGTTATGTGATATTTCTAGGAAAAGTACAATAACAAGAGTAAAGTTGTTATACAGATTTATGTCATTGCCTTCTCCATCGCTAAGAGTTTCTAGAAATTTAGAGTCATCCTCCTCTTCCTGGCACAGAGAGGGAGACACCCTTACAAATGGAGATTTCTCTTATAAATGTAAATTTCCCTTACAAAAGAGTAACTTCTAGGTAACTAGGTAACTAGTAACTTCTAGTAACTAGGTCTTCAGAGCTTTTCCTGTGTTTGCTCTTTCTTAATAATCATCAGCTCAAAATACCCCTCATGCCAAAGAGGCATATTTTGAGGTGGCAAATTCTGTTCCTGGTTTTGTAGTTACATAACTAAAATAAAACAAATTATGAAATATTTTAAAGAAAAGCAATAGAAAGTTAATAGAATAAATAGTATTTATTTTCCAGAATAAAGACAAAATGTTAGTGAATCTTCAAATTTAAAGAATTAGTGGCAACTTTGTTATGGCTGGCCTTAAATGAGGGATAAGATTACTTTCACAGCTTTCTCTGAACACATCTGGGAAGACTTGTACCCCAGAGAAGATGTTTCTATAGAACAACTGGCAATAGCTTTCATTTTTACATGGATCCCTGTATTTCTTCTGTAGAGTAAGGACTAGGTCCGGTAAATGGTATTTGCTTGTTTTTATGAATGGAGCCCTGGGGCATGTCTGGTTTTGAATTATAATGTAAAATGACTTTAAAACAATATATAAATGAGTAAGAACTGAATTAGTTCAGCACTGGTGGCTTTTTCTACCCCTAGGTATGCTGTTTCAAAGAAAGATTCAAGCTTTCAATCTCTTCTGATAAATGCTAACTATTTAGGTATTTGAACAGCAATGTTTTCTGCATGGATTAAATGAAAGTACTTCCTCAAGTGTTGACTCATTAATATTAAGAATCTCTTAGAATTCTGAAGTATGAACCAGTGACCCCACTGATTCTATCTACAAATCACTACATTTAGAATGTGAAGATTGTAACTCTACATGAAAAGGCCTAGCCATGCTTTTGAAAGATTGAGCTGTACAAGAAAGGGGCTTCTAATTCTTTGTAAAGCAAGCTGCAAACTGAAGATAATTTCCATAATTTATTTCTTTCTTCAATATTTTTAATCTTTAATGCTGAATTCTTTCAACTCAAACTGTGCAAGTGATTAGATTCAAGTACACAAATACAAAGAAGAGTTTGTGAAAATAATTTAACTTTTAAGTAGAAATTGAAGTTTCCCATGAACATATTCAGTTTTGAAGACTAGAATTGGCTTGATTGAGGCAAGTAACAATTAAGCTATGTCCAAATAAGGCATTTTCCTTTAAAAATGAGAGTTTCATTTGAATTTAAATCACAGCTCTGATAACTGAGTGTTTCTACATTGCTACTCTTTCCCACTTCTTAGATTTGCCCAGAATTCCACTCAGTTTTTTGTAGTGGCCTCCTCTACTTATTCTTTCTGTGTGGATGATCTCTTAATTCCCTTTCACCAGGAAATACCAATTAGAGCCTACTCAAAAATGAATTCCTCACATAACCTTTACAAGATGCACCACGTCTATATATATTTATCATGTGATGTATTCATATTATTTTTTTAAATTTTACCAATTGCCCAAGCTTGAAATACAAATATTACAAGATTATGTAAAGTAAAAAGTGAACATTTCATCCCACACTTAAATTCTCTATGACTAACTACTCTCTTTCTTAATATTTGCTGTATACCTTTCCAGACCTTTGCTATACATACACACACACACACACATGCATATACATATATATAATTTTAAGCAACAAATTTGATTACCAATTCAAATAACTTGAATTATTTATAACTTGCAATATAATATGTTCACCCTTCCATGTTAAAATATACAATTCTACCATTTTTTATCATTGCGTGAGTATGCTCTAATTTATTTAACTGCTTCCTTATTGATGAACATTTAATTTGTTTCTAATATTTCTTTATTACAAATAACACTGCACAGAGAATCCTTGCTCCAATATAGTTACATATATCTATTATATAAAATTGTTAGGAAGTGCCTCTTAGAAATAGAAATGCAAGTGGAGGCAGATTTTTAAATGTACCAATTGCCTCCAAAACATTTACTTCAATTGATACTTCTATCAACAATATATGAGAATGTTCTTTTTCTGACATTTTTGCCAGAACTAGATATTATTATCAAGTGTGGTGTCTAACTAGCTAAGTTGGAATATATAAACCAAAAGGAAGGATTATGGTAGACCAGGGTTCTGCAGCAGTGGCACCATTGACCCATTGGACCTAATCTTTTTTGCCGGGCCCGTCCTGTGCATTGTAGGGAGTTTAGCAGCATCTCCGGCTTCTACTCAACAGATGCCAGTAGCACCCCCACCACCTAGATATGACAACCAGAAATGTCTCCAGACACAATCAGACATCCCATGGGGAATGATATCCCCAATTCTCTTCATTGGGAACCATTAGTCTAGACTTGGATATTAAGTATCTTGTATAGAAGTGCATTTTGCAGCTTTCTTTAAATGGCATAAATGTAAGAAAAATAATTAAAATCATGATTTTGGCAATGTCCTTTAGATGACCCCATTGAAGCTATATTAGAAATACCCCCAATTGTAAATTTTAAATATTGTAAATAACAGCATCAATATCTTAATTACACGTTTTAATTTAACGGCATCATACTTGTTAGATGCATCTTTTACTGACCTCTGTGGTTCAAGGCACTTTAATATTTCTAACCTTTTCTCCATATGATGTATTAATAAGTACTCAGTGCCCGTAACATTTAGCTACTTTTTTCATATTATTCTGACCTTCTTGAAACTGTAGGTAGCTGGAATTTAAAAAAGAAAAAGTGGAGTTAAAAAAAAACTTAACATAAATAATACATTTGTAGTTTTCAATGTATTCCTATACACAGGAGTTATATTCTTACTGGAAATACCTTCACAAATAAACTCCTTGGGACCTGTTCTAGAAAATTTCATAAAAATTGAACAACTTCATAGAAATTAGAGATCTAAAAAAACACTGAAAAAAAAATCCCTTGGGTCTCTCAAGACCAATTAGAAATAACTGGCCATGGTGAAGTTCATCGCTGGTATTTTCTTATAAATGCAGCTTTACAGTGAGAGATGTCACATAATGATATGGTGAAAGGGAAACACGAGGGATGTTGGTAGAGCAAGACGGTCATCAGAATTATTGTCTCTTTACATTTGTATAATCTTTTCATCTTCCCAAAACTCTTTTAACATCTCAGTTAATTCTCACAAAGGCTTTGTTAATACCTCAAAAAAAAATACTAATAGCATTTAGTAAAAGATAATGTTTCACTAGACTTTCACTAGATCTAGTAACTGTAATCTTGACTTATCTATTTATAAATACCTATGAGGGTTCTGTTATTAATAACTTTTTAAAGAAGTGTATCAATTCCTTGAGAACGACTGGTTACACTAAAGCGAATTATGTACATTCTTATGTAGGTAACAGATAAAACATTCAAGCTTCTACTCACTAAGAATTCATAAAAATTCTCAGACTTGGCCAAGAGCACAGGACCTGTTCTGATCATTCTTACACTTCTGACCGTCCTCCGAGTGTAACACAGTGTCCTAGTCCAAGCTGGTCTACAACAAGAGCGAGCTCTTCTCTGACTCAGTCTTTATTAGCATTAGTCTTCTCTTCTTCCACACATCTGAAAACATCTAATCTTCCCTATAAGTATAAGTATCCCTCTGTCCCTTTCAATACTCTGCAAAATACGAATTACTCACTCTGGGAGAATGGACTATCTATGTGGCTCTGTCTTGATTTCTGTTCCTCATATGAAAATGTTGTGTCTAATTCTAGGGCTTCTCAACAAAGGAGCATTTAAAATTCCTTCTGATGAAAAAAAACATGCCTCCTAATGGTATCTGCTCAAAAAGAGAGCCCAAGTTGTTTAGTATTAGGGTACTGCCTTTAGTTATTGGAGTTAATTCACACTTATTTGGGTAAGAGCGACCATTCTGTGTGTATTTTAAATAAGTGGAGACTAAGGCTTAGCGAGGTTAAGCAGTTTACTCAGGATCCTCCCACTGCTGAGTGGTAGAGGCAAGCTCTTGCTTTCTTTTTTTTTTTTTTTTGTGAGGAAGATCAGCCCTATGCTAACATCTGCCAATCCTCCTCTTTTTTTTTTGCTGAGGAAGACTGGCCCTGGGCTAACATCCGTGCCCATCTTCCTCCACTTTATATGGGGCGCTGCCACAGCATGGCTTGACAAGCAGTGCGTCGGTGCATGCCTGGGATCCGAACTGGCGAACCCCAGGCTGCCACAGCAGAGCGCGCGCACTTAACCGCTTGCGCCGCAGGGCCGGCCCCAAGCTCTTGCTTTCTGAACTCACATTCTGTGCTGTTTCCCTACCACACATCCTTTCATCTTTCCATGCACAAGAGACAGTAGGGAGTAGATCTTAATGTTAGGTCCATGAAAAACTTGTTCCTATCTCCTAGATTCCACAAATGGTTTCAGGGTGAGTGGTGAGAGACGTAGCAACTGCAGACCCTCTAAAACTCATTCACAAACTTTCAGTGCTTTATTTTACTTAGCAAAGATGTCAAACTACATTACTTTCCATCTTGTTGAAAATGAGAGAAATTTTGTTTACTATTTCTTCCCCCATTTTGTGTTGCTTTATCTAAATACTTGCCAAGAATCTCCAACAATTAACGAAAATATCCTACCTAAAATCTTGACTGTGTATAGATCAATATATGGAACACAGTCTGGATGTTTACTGTTCTTTTGATTGATATTCATCAATAAGTAATTTCCAACATCCTATATGACATCTAATTGCTCAGAATCCTTTTTTCCTTTTCTTTCACCAAGAAAAAGCTGAAAAGTGAATTTAGTGCTTCACCCATTTTTAATTGCCCTTAATTTCTTACTCCTAATTAGCAAAATTATTTTCTTCAGGAAAAAAAAATGTGTTCTTTTGGATTCTTTGAAAAATCCATATGATTTTCTTTAATTGATATTACTTTATCAATATAGGTAGTATTAAATCAAAATAAAAGTATAGTTAGTGTGAAAAGAGAAAACCTGGGAAAAAAATAGGTACAACATTTTGAATATTTCAGAATAAGTCAAAACTTTATCAGGCATTAAAGCCCAAATAAGGCTGTGCTAGGAACTGAGGGGGTATAAATGGAGAGAACTTGCTCTCAAAAAGAAGATCAAGTTGACGTATGTAAACAAACACCTCTAAGACAACACATTAGTAAGCTTGAGGTAAGATTTTGGAAAAGCAAATCTGAACATTTCTTTACCTCGCATTTAAATCTTTCTTGGCCTCACATTGCTCTTGGGGTCAAGTCTAAAACTTTTGACAAAACCTATGATAAAGGTGCCCATATTAGTTTATTTATCATCAAAATGGACCTTTTTGAGAGTGAAAGTGAGTGATAAAAATACTTCAAATTGGTTTCATTATCTTGGTGGACCTATAAAAGCTCTATTCTAACATCTATGTTCAGGAGGTTTTGTTTCTACAAAGTAACAATTATTTGAAATAGAGCAACATGCGCCTGACAATGATAGCGATTTTGAATCCTTCTTCCACTACCCCGATACATGGAGGAGGTAGCTGTCCATTACCACTTGTGCCTGAGTGTATGTGAGTAGAAGGTGATGCTTACACCGCATCTGGATAGGGTCTGGAAAGAGAGGTGGGATATTGCCAGTTATCGTCCATATTTAAACACAGAAAGTCAGAATGGTTACTGCACATGTGACTCTCATGCAGTACCCAGGAGACACAGCAGAAGCTGGAAGTGGAGCTTATCAAACCTACCTGAACTTATCTTAATAAGATGTAAACAAATAAAAAACTGAGATAAATGCTAACCTAACCTGAACACTGGGCAACAGACATGAAAAATACTGGGCTCGACAAATGGGGATAAAGTGGACCCTTGACCTAGAAGGCACTGCATGTTCCTGCCCCTGTCTCCGGCGCAGCCTCATCTCACATGACCCTCCCATGGGTTTTTGTGTTTTGATCCTGTTGGCTGCTTTACAGTTTCTGAGAGTTCCTATGTACCTTCCCATCTCAGCCCCTCTGCACTAAAACACCTCCTATCGCTTCCTTCTGGCCATCCCTTCATCTAGTTAACTGCTGTTTGTCTTTCAAATTTCAATTCGAACAACACTTTCTGAGGAAAGTTCTCTCTGATTCACTGGTCTACAATATATCTTTTTGTTATATGTCTTTGTAGAAGCCCATTTTTTTTCTTTCTGGATACTTTCCTCCATTTATAACTACACATGTGTTAGTGTAACTGATTGATAACTGATTCATATCTGTCTCCTCCAGAAGACTATAAGATCTTTTGAGAATAAAACCTATGGATTTCCTCTCGCTGTATTATCCTTGAGGTTTACTAGGTAGTAATCACTCAAGTAATACTATTGGATGAATAAATAAATGATGCACCAAGCATAGTAGTTAGTCAAAAACGTTAATTCCTTTCCTCTAAAGGAAATTTAAAGAAAGAAATCATCATCATGGAAATGGGATTGTTTTGAGAAGACTTCACAGAAGAGATAACACATGAAGCATTCATCATAGCGTATCACTGTCACTTTATTTCCTTTCTCCTTAGGAATGATTGCTATATCTATCTACATCAAACTGTCTATCTAAGGCATGTTTTAACTAGGAATTTTAACATTTTTTACATTTAAGTGAATAAAATGAGGTCCTGGTCAAATAATGTCAGAGGTTTTCAAAAGCAATATGATTGGTAAAAAGTACACACCATGGGTTCTTTCTATGCCATGGATTTCTTATATGTACATGAATATAATGATGCCAACGATGCCAACTCTATATTACAGAGCTACCAAAAAAAAAGAAATCTTTTAAAAGTTAAAAAAAGAAAATTTTAATAATTTGGGGGACAATCTTATGTCTGTTCTATTTTTACCTTTTAAATGGGCAATACTTGAGATATATCTTTGATTTTAAATGTGAAAGTTCTATCTGAGATGCTAAGTAACTGTCAGATGATTTACATCAGTTTGTATACAATTTTTTCATTCTTACTAAACTCTATCCTCATTTTATACAGCGAGTATACACAAGGAACATTTTTCCTTGCTTATATCTTAACAAAAGAGATTTCATCACTCAGTTTTCATTGTCACATTAAATCGAACAATTGTTGTAAATACTCTACACATAGAGTTTTTCTCCTTCATCTTTGTTCCTTTTCTAGTATCTTTTTATCACTTATAACCATCTACAGTTAAAACCAGCTATAAAAATAAGCCCATGAAATTCACTTACACCCGTGGAGGTCACTTTATCCTTCGTGTTTATAAATTTCTAGTACTCTCCAGCTTTTACCTCTGTTTTGGAGACTAGTAAATTATTCTTTCAAACGCAGAAAAAATATTCAGTTATTAAAATATTCCTAAGAGAAACATGTTAAAAATATGACGTGAATATTTTTTAATGCCTAAGATGATCATATATTGGGATGGGATTTTATCCATAATAAAATAGAGCAATTATTTAACTATTACCTCAGGGGATGAGGGAAGATATTTTCCTAATGAGGCAGTATTCTGCCTACTTGTTGATTCAGACTTCTGCTGTGGCCTACCTGTGTGCCCAAGTGTGTGATTAAAGAATATACATCATAAAACCCATGGGTCTGTGGTTTCTCTTAGATGCAAAACATTGCATATATCCCACGGTATCCATAAAATAAAAGAGGTATAAGTTCATCCTTTTCCTTTACTCAAACTCATTCTTAGAAGGTCATTATGTTTTGATAATTTATAATATATCTCTCAGTTTCCATTGGTATATCTATCTACAAATAATAGATTTCTAATGAAATATCGTTTTGTCAAAATCTTCAAACTGTGAGACAAAACAAAAAACATAATTTTAAAAATATTTAATCAATTTAATGGCTGCATGTTCCTTTCATAGGCCATTAAGGATCTCTTGGATTTGGGTATACCATCCTTCATCCTTTTATTCATTCAAAAAGCATTTATTGAGCATCTTTTATATGCCAGACATTGTTCTAGGCCTTGGGAATACATCAGTGAATAAAACAGAAAAAAGTTCTTACCCTTATGGATCTTGGATTATAGACCAGGAGTCAGCAATGACCACAGCCTGTTTCTGTGAACAAAGTTTTATTGGGATACAGTCACACTTATTTGCATATTGTCTAAGGCAGCTTTAACGGTATGGCAGAGTTGAGTAATTGTGACAGAGACCATATGGCCCTCAAAACCTAAACTATTTTCTATTTGACCCTCTACAGAACAAGTTTCCTGACCCCTGTCCTCACTAGAGTGATATAAGAAAAAATAATTATCCTCTCCCATAAAATATTACAGAATATCACATTGGATTCATGAAGAATATGTTTCTTATATTTAAGGTGTCTGATAATTTTATCTATGAATTTCTCTTTGAAGTACAGGTACGCCTTCCTTTTCTGTAAACTTCTTGAAGATAGCCAGATTTTTGACCTAGAAATTTCAATTCTACCCTAAAGGAGTTTCAACAAAAATGGGAAATTATATATGAACAATAAGTGCTTGACTTATTGATGAATTATATCCATTTAAGTATTTATTTTGCTGACATTAGCTTAGAGGAAAGTCCTGAAAGTGGAAAAAGATCTTCTATTTTCTATCGAGGACATATTACCCAAAATAAAGACTGACAGATATAAGTTCTGGTATTGTAAAGTGATATTTATAAGTCCAATGAGACTGTATCACAAAATAATGCTTATCCAATTATTAAATAAATATATATTTATCCTTGGGCCCTTCAAATATTTGAGACAATTTGAAAAAATATATTTCCATATGAATGTAATAACCATTAGTGATAATAATTGATGTTTGTTGAGAACTTATATATTGAGCGCTATTCTAAGTACTTTACCCTAATTATATAATTTAAGACACACAACAACCCTATGAGACAAGTGCTAATATTATCCATATTTTACCCGCAAGCAAAGCAAAATATAGAGTTAAATAAATTGCTCAGTTAGTAAGTGTCAGAGCTGGTATTTGAATCCTTGAAGTGTTGCTCCAGAGTCTATTTATTCTATTTATTTTAAAGATGCATCTGTTGCTTTTTTGAAAGTGTCAAATCATATAAGGCATTGGTCTCCAAACTTTTTTAACTAAAGAGCCCATCAGTAAAAGATATACCTCAATAAATGTATGTCTACATCTTGAAAAATTGTACACACTAGTTTATTAATATTTTATGTACATTACATTATACAATATAAATGCAATGTGCATTATAAAACATACTGAAAATATGAATTTAAAAGATTAAAGATGAAATAATATTTAAATTTGTTCAATGTGATCCTCACTAAAATATTATTAGCATTTTTTTTAAAAAATGAAATATTGAGGGGCCTGCCTGGTGGTGTAGCGGTTCGGGGTTCGCTGGTTCGGATCCTGGGCATGGACCTACTCACTGCTCATCAAGTCATGTGGAGGCGGTGTCCCATATAGAGGAGCTACAACTCTGCAACTATGATACACAACTATGTACTGGGGCTTTGGGGAGGAAAAAAAGAAAAAGGGAGGAAGATTGGCAATAGATGTTAGTGCAGGGCCAATTTTCCTCAAAAAAAAAAAAATGAAATATTGATCACACTTTTAATTCAGCAATCCAAAGGTGTAGATCTAAGTTCAGTTTATTTTAATACTTGGTTTTAATGGTTATCAGGCTGAAACTTCACAAAGATACATTAAATCTGTACTTAGTGTGACTGTGTCACAGATACACCACTTAAATTTATGCATTTATGCATGCATTTAAATTTGTGCAGTAGTATTTTCCACGCATTGTTTCACTTAACTTACTTCATCATGAAGAACAGAGCATTTCTCCAAAGGTACATGACTTTTGTGTGTGTGTGTGTGTGAGGAAGATCAGGCCTGAGCTAACATTCAGGCTAATCCTCCTCTTTTTGCTGAGGAAGACTGGCCCTGAGCTAACATCTGTCTGTGCCTATCTTCCTCCACTTTATATGGGACGCCACCACAGCATGGCTTGACAAGCAGTGCCTCAGTGCGCGCCCGGGATCCGAACCCCGGGCCACCAGCAGCAGAGCGCGTGCACTTAACTGCTATGCCACAGGGCCAGCCCCAGTACATGACTTTTTAAAATTCTCACTATTAAGTAGAAAACATGAAAAGAGACTTCTAAACATGTATTATTGACTTGAGAGAATTTATGTGTTGACTTGAGTATGCATGACTTCAAATATGATTGAAAATTGTGGATCTAAATGAATACTTCAAACAGTCCTCTTAATAATTTGAATTTTTAATAATTTTCAATTTTTAAATAACATTTTATCAAATCTGATTAGATCTCCATGGATTTTAACTTGGATGACTTACATGCACTTGCAACTTGGCTGGCAAATAACTCACTCTAGGAATAGGGAAAATGTCAGTTCTGTCATTTTCTCATTTGTATATTCTTTATCAGTATTAATTTTAACCAATAGTGCACTTTGGAGACATCTTAGATCTTATTTTTTCATTTTATTAGAGTTAGTTTGTTAAAACTATATAATGTGATCTGAAAATCCACCTAACAGGCACACATACACTATGTTGCAGTAGCTGAAATAACAAAAGGGGTGAACCTCTCTGCATTTAGGAACAATCACTCATCCCTCTGACTGGCTTGTATCTGACATGTGGCTCTATATGACATGGCAAAAGTGAGCGCACCAGTGTCATCAGTATTTTAAGTAGTAAACAATTTTTCCTTGAAAAAATGTCAGTGGGAATTCTAATATGTTCTGTCTGTGCCTCAGTAGATTATTGTGGCATTCCATTTTGGAGACCACTACCATGAACCCAGTAATCATATTCAAATTCTAAAGGACAGAAAGCTCTGTTGTTCACCAGCACAGGAAGAACTAGCACATTCCTAGATCCCTTGACCACAGAGAACAGTGAGGGCAGGTGTCTCCATTAGGGGATCACTGGTGGAACACTAAATCCTGTTCAGCGTTAACAAGGCCTTCACCACTGGTGTCTTGACTAAGTTCAATGAACACTAATGCCAAATAGCTAACCACATCACTGCTCATTAATGTTTTACTCTTCTACTTTTAACCATTTCTAAAATGAAGCAACGGTTAGCAGTTAATATCAATAAATGTCTAAACAATTAAATTCCTGAAGTTTTAACTTTGATTTAACTTCTCTTTACCGGTCCTTCATCTGTGCTTTGGTAGTTCTGTAAAGTTCTTGGGAGCATAAACTCTAGAACCTGTCTGGTAGGTATGAATCTTTTCTCTGCTACTTCCTAACTATGCCACCTTGGGCAGGTTATTCAACCTCTCTGTGCCTCTGTTGCCATAAATGTGAAATAAACATAAAGATAATGATAATATTAAGAAGAATAAGAATACTTACCCCATGAATTTGACATGAGGGTTAAATGAATTAATAAATAAAGAAAATGAATTAATAAATAAAGTGTCTGGCACATAGAAAACACTCAACAAATATTATTATTTTTTTGTCGTTAACTTGAGTCTCGATGTTACAGTAGTTATGAAGTAATGAAAAATGTTATTTTATCCCAGAACAACTATTCATCCAGCTGTATACCCCAGCATTCAATGCATGGTTGGGAGAGCATTGCTGTCTTCTAAAGTGTAAACCTCAAGAGATCAGTGATGTATCATGAATTCTGTTAATATCTCAGAGTGACCTATTAAGGATACCCTCGTCTTATGATATTTATAACCTACTCAAATATATTTATTTTCGGATGTTTCAATATGTTTCAGATTACTCTTAATTTTTTTCGTATAATTGTAGACTGCACTCCCATTTCTCTGTGGTCTACTCCCACCTGACCCAGGTGTTGATAACCTCAGCAGAGGAGTACCTCTTAGCTCTGTAGATATTCCCAAGGCTGCTAAATCCAGAGCCTAGGGGATGTTAAACAAGTTGAGGCTTATGGTGTTAGGAGAGATGCTTCCTAGCAATGTCATGAAGATATATGTGGGAGGAAAGACATTATTCCACTCCATGGTTCTGATGATTGATCAACGAACACTGTGACATTATAATGTCTGAGTTTTCACTAAATTTATACTAATGCGATTTCACATCTAAGCTTGAAATTTTATTTTTTTACCACTATTTTATTAAAAAAAGGTTTTTAACAGGTGCCAGCAACAGGAATCCATTGCTTCCTGGCACAGCTTCACTATGCACACCAAGGGGTTTCCAACACGGAGGCCTTTTGCCAAGCCTGGGTATATTTTTTACTGGGCTCGAACCTTTTATATGTGCCTTCCTTCACTATATACTTTTAGGATATTTTATCAGTTCCAACACATACACATGTCAGGTTCCACAATAGTTGCAGCATCTGAAAATTTACCCCCTCTTCCTTTGCAATCTCTTTTCAAACAGTTATAGATCAGCCTGTGTGGAAAGGGTGATGTCTTGGGGGTTACTCTAAGAAGCCAGTATCCTCAGTTGATAAAAAGGATCAAATGTGAAAATAATTTGAAAGCTATGAAGTTATAGTTGCCATACAAAACACAGGATGCCCAGTTGATTTGAATTTCAGATAAATAACAAATTATTTTTTAAGTATAGGTATCTCCAAAGTATTGTATGGGATATACTTATACTTAAAAAATTATTTGTTGTATATCTGAAATTCAAATTTAACTGGCATCCTGTATTTTTGTTTACTAATCTGACAACCCTATGAGAAGGACCTATAAAGGTAAGTATTATAGAGAAGAAAATGTGACAGATACTTGAAAGTACAAACTGCATTTATGACTTGCTGGAGAGGAAGTCATTTACTAGTTATAATTAGTCTTAATCTTTTTATTTCAAGGAACATAGAAGCAAAATCCACAAATAATAAAGACGCTTTTATATAATTGACTATTCACCAAATATCTAGAACATCAATAATAAATGTGAGTTATTGATAAATTAGTATTTATTTTAAACTGGATTTTAAATTTTTATTTAAATAATAGGAAACGCTGTAATTATAAGGTATTTCATATGTACAGATATACAGTGATACGCCACATAACGACGTTTCAGTCAATGATGGACCACATATACGATGTGGTCCCATAAGATTGATACCATATAGCCCAGGTGTGTGGTAGGCTATACCATCTAGGTTTGTGTAAGTACACTCTTTGATGTTCGCACAATGACGAAATTGCCTAACAACGCATTTCTCAGAAGGTATCCCTGTCATTAATCCATGCATGACTATATATAATCAGCAATAGAAAACTAATTATTTAGTTTTCTGTATTAATTTTCTATTGCTGTCATAAAAAATTACCCCAAACTTAGTGGCTTAAAACAACACAAATTTATTAGCTCACAGTTCTGTAGGTCAGAAGTCTGGGCACAGAGTGGCTCAGCTGGTTCCTTTGTTTAGAGTCTCACTGGGCTAAAATCAGGGCATCAGCCATTCTGGAGGCTCTGGGGGAGAATTTGGTTCCATACTTAATCAAGATTGTTGGCCAAATTCAGTTTTATGCAATTGATTTCCTCACTAGCTGTTGGACCGAGGTCAGTCTCAGCTTGCAGAGGCGGCCCACATTTCCTGATTCATGGTTCCTTTTGTCTTCCATTCTCTCTGATCTCCACTTCTGCCTCATCTCTCCTGCCTTCTCTTCTGGTGCATCTCTCTTTTGAATCTCTTTGCTCTCCTCTTTCATTTTTAAGGACTCACATGTTTACATTGGGCCCAACAGGATAATCCTGGACAACTTTCTCATCTTAAAGTCCGTAACCTTAATTCTATCTGTGAAATCCCTTTTGCCATATTCACATGTTCTAGACATTAGGGTGTGGACATTTTTCTGGAGAGGGGACATTATTCTGCTTACCACATACCCCAATTTTTCTAATATTCTTTGTGTTTAGTATTAGAAGGTCATTAAAGGGGTGACTCCAATTGAGAAATTATAAAAAAAGAAAATCAGACAAAAGACAAAATGCCAACTGCTTGATTCCAATTTAGGTAGTAGATCATTTTTTTTTAATTAATAGGTCGTATCTTTTCTTTTTCTTTCTTATTTTTTTTTTTTTTTTTTTTTTTTTTTTTGTGAGGGAGATCAGCCCTGTGCTAACATCTGCCAATCCTCCTCTTGTTGCTGAGGAAGACTGGCCCTGGGCTAACATCCGTGCCCATCTTCCTCCACTTTATATGGGATGCCGCCAGAGCATGGCTTGACAAGCGGTGCATCGGTGCACGCCCAGGATCCTAACCGGTGAACCCCGGGCCCCACAGCAGAGCGCGCGCACTTAACCGCTTGTGCCACCGGGCCGGCCCCCATATCTTTTCATTTTAAAGCTTAAATTCAAAACTACTTAACCATCTCTGCAGTGGTCTAGGGATTGAGAATGAGTAGCTGTTTTTCCTATGGCCTCTCCATAAGCCAGTAGAAACCTACCCCTTTGTTCACAGCAGAAGTAGGTTTGCCCTAGGCCAGTTAATTTAAAGGTAATAAAACTATTTGAAAGGACATAGCAGTTGTGATCATGACACATTCTTAAATGAACCAGATTCCATTTGATATATACGAAAAATTAAAGCATGGGTCTAAAAGTGCTGTAAGAGGAATTTTCTCATTCTTTTGGTGTGATCTGCCATCAGCATGTAGATGGCTTTATCAATTATTGAGAAATAGATTAAGAAAGGAAAAATGACTGATTGGGATGCTTCATTTTGAAGTCTGCATTTGAAGCCCTTGGGTTGAATGTACCTGTAGGTCTAAATCTTTCAGAATTAGCTCCCACTCTCTCACCAGCTCATCTATTTAAATTTCTTGTTTAAAAAAATAAGGCACTTAAAAATTTTTAACACACTCTGTCAAACATCAGAACATGTGTGCCAAACTTTGAAGTAACTGCATGTATCAGTGGAGTTAAGAAACAGATCTCTGTGTAGATAAATATCCCTTAAGATGAAGCGAGGAGAATGATTTTAAATTTAAAATATTTCTTTCTCTCAAGGGTTAAGCTTTCATGACTTTGAATGATTTTTTCTCCACAGCTGTTTTCATTCTCATCTGTATTCTAAAGTGCAGCAATGAATTTCACAGTTCTTATGTCCAATGTCCTTGTCTTGTTTACTCCTAGAACAGTATTATGGACTCCTGATTGACAAGCTAAAACAGTTTTTTAAAAATTGAGACAAAGATGATAATGAATGACTTTGTTCATTTGCAAGTCATTAATGAGCCCCCATGCTTTTGTGACCCTAACATTTAGTGATACATAATAAGGGAACCACAGCTGATAAAATCACCGCATATAGGTAAACACTAATGAGCAAAAGTGTGAATCATTTTAAAGGCATCATTTTCTTAATTAAGGTTAATATTAATGATTTTTCTTATATTTCAAATAATTACTCAAGTATTAATGTCAGTTATCACTGATGTAGCCATTGCCTGTAAGCACAGCGTTCATGGTATTTTTCCAACTATTTAACCTAAAATGCAAGTATTTCTCTATCTACCCTCAAAGTCAGTGCTTCTGGAATAACTGCAAACTATTTCTTATTATCAGAAATACTTTTTAATTCTGTATAATCTTGTTTTGAGCTATGGTTTTTATCTCCTCTCAGACTGTTCATACTTATTTCATAAAACATTTCCTCCCAAAAGATACTTTTCCATACCATGTAAAATGCATAGAGTTTCAACTTAATTTCCACCTCTAAGTAAATAAAGTCATGTGCCTTTATGTGATACTGATTCTTTATTTACAGTTTTTTACTCAATTAGAAAAAAGATTTAAAGTAGCTTATATATTTATGAATACAGAGAGAATGCAAGCAGTGTAAAAGGAGTAAATGTAGGTTTTTCCAGTTACCCCAAATTTGCTGAATATTATAATGTGACATTCGATTTGGCTCTGAGTTTTGTTAAAGAAAAAAATTATTCTGACACTTGTTAAAATGGTAAGGAAGACTTTATTCAGGACCATTGTGATGTGTCAAGACTGTTGCAATTGGGGAGAGAGATTCAGCTCAACTCTGAATCCAACAAAGACAACTGGGGATTTATAGCCAAGTAACAGGTTGTGTGTGGGGGCAGGGGCAAGGGGTGTTGGTGGATTGAAAATTACTAAGAGGAGACGTCAAGCGTAGGGAGAATTTTTGCTAAACTTACTTTAACAGGATTCTTGCTGAAAGGTAGGCCAAGGTGATCAGATATTAAGGGCGGGGGATGAGGGATTTGATTCGATATTGAGAGGATCAGATATCAAGAGTGGAAAAGCCCTCTCTAAGCTGACTTAGCAGGATTCTCATTAAAACTGGACACTGCAAGGATGGACACTGGAAGCCCAATGTTGAGGCCTAGATGAGAAGAGGGTTCAGAGGAACCTGACTACAGTTTGGCCAAGGAGAGTCTTTGTCAGTTTTCTAGTGACTAAGGCAAGGGAAGAACATTTGGCATCCAGAAATAGCACTGTCCATAACAGTAAAGAATACCATCTTTCTCTACATTAGCATAGAATTGAACTTGGGTCTGATTTTATCATTTGAGTTTCATTTTTTCATAAAAGTACACTGGGAGGCAGTATGTAGATAAGGAGCATTTAAACAGAGGTGGTGACAGAATGAGCTGTGGGGACATCTGAGGGCCCAGCAAGCTCAAATGCCCTGAACCATGCTTTGTGTGCTGGAAGAAGGATGGAGAATCCAATGTGCGTGGAGTGAAGTGACCAAAGGATAGAGAAATAGGACTTGAGGGAAGAGGTATATCATTTCAGACCTTAGAGACCGCTGTGATATCTTCAAGTTTAACTCTGAGTGAGATGGGAAGCCACTGGAGGGTTCTGATAGAGAAATGGTCTGACTTACATTTTAAAGGGATCAATCTGACTGCTGCCATGAGAGTAGATTGTAGGAGGGCAACGATGGAAGCAGGGACACCAATTAGGAGGCTTTTGCAATAGCCAAGGAGGGGCATGATGGCTGCCTCTTCCAGGATAGGAGCTGTAAAGAAGGTAAGTGGTGGTCGTATTCCAAATATGTTTTGAAGGCAGAGGTGAGGGATTTGCTGATGAATGAGGCTGATCCGCTAAAAGGATGAGATAACTTTTTTTTGAGGTGGGGAAGATTGCAGCAAAAATAGATTCTTTGGAGGAAGAATAGCAGGTCAGTTTTTGACATTTTTAACTCACGATGCCTATTTGACTTCAGATAGGGCCTAAGGAGAGTATTTTCAGCCATTGGGTCTGATCACCTGAGAAATGAGTGTACATAGATAGCTCCAATGACTGAGATCCTAGTAGGCACTTATTTTCTCTGGGTTGCCCTCGTTCGGCTCTATTGGTTACTCAAGATTGGCTTAGAAATCATATGTTAGGGTGCCATCACCTGTTCTTCTGCTCAACTCTGCAAACAATTTCATGGCACTTACTGAATAGTGTTGCACTTGCCTGTTGATTGCTCATCTCCTCCATTAGACTGTCAGTTCCTTGAGGAAAAGGTGTATAGTACATAAGTGATTTTCCAGTGAAAGAATAAATAAAAAATCTTTGGATTTAATGTAAAATCTAAGTACTGTTCGTCTCTGTTTACCTCACCCACCTCACCTCATGCTTATCTTCCCTTTGCTTACTACATCACAGCCCCCCTTGTTAATTCCTTAAAGGCACACCACATTCTCAACTCCCTCCAGCCTCATGGCTTTCTTCTATGCCATTTTCCTTCATAGAATGCCTTTCTCCCCTCATTGTGGATCTGCTAGTGCGTTATAATTCATTGGGTCCTGGTTTAAATGCTAAGTCTTAAGAGAAGTACTTCCCAAACCTTCATTCTAATCCACCCCCATATTGTCTCTCCTAACACTCTAACTTTGTGACTTAATAGCATTTATGACAGTTTGTAGATTTATAAGTATTTGTAAGATCATTTGCTTACTATCTATTTTCTTAATAAGTTTATGAGAACAAAGGAGAATGCTTGTTTTGTTCATTAATATGTACCCGGCCCTCGCCACTATCCCAGACAGTTAATAGACCTTTTATAAAGGAGTATAGAATAAAAGCAAATAAAGAGCTCCATATATTTGTATTATTATCAATGAATGTGGCTAATACAATCAATGTATTTGTGATTGTTTTCATTACAGAAAACCATAACACCTTTTGATAAAAACGTTTTAATCTGTTTTCTCTTAAAATTGGGAGAATATGAGTTTGTGGAATGAGAATGAGTCTCCTGCTTTTTCAGCAGCACTTGGTTTTTATAAGTATGGAAACATTTTCCCTTTTGTACAGAAAAAATGTGCTTTCCAGAACTGGATCCCCATAGGGAAAGTTTCATTTCCCCTCTTCACTATTTTAGCATATGGTGTAGAAGAGCACATTTAAAATCTATATACACATCTGAGAAACCATAGCAGTATGAGAAACTGTTTTTCAAATCTGTTTAAGCAAAAAAAAAAGTTGAAAAAACTTTATTCAATAAATATTATACCTTACTTACATGGAAAAATTATGCATTCAAGAACAATTTTTTTATCATTTAAAGTTACTTTATCTTATAACTTTTCCTTTGTTGAGATCAGTTCAACATAAAGACCTCATAAAAATTCTTGGAAGCTTTTCAAACCAATAATGTTTTGAGTACTCTATTATTTATACTAAGCAAATTTTAATACTTTTTATTATTTAAAAAATGCATATATTTATAAAATTTAATAGAACTGTTGTTTCCAAATTTATTTAAAGAAGCTATAGCTATAGGAAACCTAGAAAATACTATGCACCTCTCTTTCAGAAGTAGTAGAAACTATTTATAAAATTAAATATTATCAACGTGTCATTTCAGTTCGTTATGTGATGATACAATAGGGTTAAACTGTCAACTAAACCAATTTAAATACCCTTCATCTCCCCTCTGCAATTGCTGAAGTCTTTTCTTTGTATGGAAGCATTACTGTAATTAGAATTAGTTAATCATATAATTAGAAGTAATGGACGTTTGGAAGGAGGAAAAAGGAACTAGACCTTTATTCCTCTAAGATTTTCTCTCAAGGACTTCTCCATGGAGAAGTGACAACACGATATTATCTGACCCATTATTTTATACTGCTTTTTATAATAGTAATTAGTAAATTTCATTTTGAAAAGCTGTATAAAACTACCCATAATATGAAAAAATAGAATTTTTTAATAACTATAAGCTTTTGAAATACTAATATAAGAATTAGCTGAAAATTAAAATATTGCAGTTTGCTATTGTTATTACAAAAAGACTTTTGAAAAATCTGTTTTCATTAATGAAATATGTTCAATATAGGAATTATCTGCAGATTATTTATATAATATTTAATATTTTAAATTATTACTATGCTCATATTAAAATAAATATCCATTTAAAATGTGACCCTTAATTAATCTTCTGACACTGCAAATATGACTTACAGGTTTCCAGAAATATAGGAAAAGGAAAGAAGAGAAAACTTTCATAACTTTCAAAACATTCACACTTTTAAAGTTGTGAAAATTCTGTGTATTCTGTTTAGCCCATATTAGGAAATATAAATAATAGAATGAAAAATGTTTATCAATAAAATGTATATGCCTTCAAACAAACATTTACTTTGTTGATCAATATTTTTAAAGTTTCTGAGATTAAATCTGGGGAAAGGAAATCTCGACATAAATATTAGGAGAGCTAGATGAACCATACAAAAGAAAGTACATTCAGACATTTTCTAGCAATAGAAATTGAGGGTGTTCTGTTGAGTTTTCTAATTTCTTTTCAATTTCTCTTTTCCAGTTTAAATTTTTGAAGAATTAACAGAATTATCACTAACACTTCTTCTCAAAGAAACAGCATACGATTTCGTGAACAAAAATTTGATTTTTCAATGTTCTTAAAGTTTTTCAAAACTTATCTTAATATGTACATTAATCACATTATTGGCAGCAGATGATACTCATCAATCTGTAGATGTGATCGTAACATCTGAAGAAGTTTCTTGAACAGGTTGCTCCATACGATCTGGCAAATTGTACTTACTACCATACGTAGTAACAATTTTCAGTGATATTGTAAAGATCAACCACAGATTTGTTTGCCTAAGTCTCCCAGAGGGTTTGTACTTTGTAATATACATAAAAATGTCATGATTTTCTGGTTTCTATTTATTTGAAATCTTTATTTGGTTTATTTCCTTTGTATATACTCAATTGACTATGAAAATTATTCTTCTTTGAAATTTGTTTATTTTTTCAGGTTAATCTCTTGGCTTTCGGATTTATTATATACAAAGTTTTTCGCCACACTGCAGGGTTGAAACCAGAAGTTAGTTGCTATGAGAACATAAGGTAAATGTTTCTTTAAGCCTACTTTCTTTGGTAATGAAAAGCTTTAGTAACTTAAAGTACAAATAAGTTTTGGTAGGACAATTTTTTAAATGATATTTTTCACATTTTCTTCTGCTATATTTAAAATACTTATTGGTAAATAGCACTTGATAAGACCATAATTACCACAGATTAAATAGGAAGTAAGCAATCTTTTCAAACAGTCCCCTTTGAAAGAAAAGATGATAATTGTGTTTTAAGGCAAAAGTAGGCCTTAGTGATTTTCTTTTGCAAAACGTTTCTCAGAGGTTACTATCTGTGTTTCTTTCCTGTGATTTCTAGTTTGCATGCTCCCACGATTTTTCCTTCAAACTCCTCTCTTTAAGACTGATTTATTGAGACCTCGAAAATGGTTGGTTCAGGAAAAACTGAATGTTCTATAGGGAACATTAGAAATAACTAACATTTGTCTTGCTTGGGAACACTCCTGTAGTTTCAATACCTTGGCAAGATTTATAGTTCGGATTTAGCTAATGTTTGATCGATTACTTTCTTTTACTCCTCACCATTCAGAGTTTCATGTACTGTGCTGGTTTTAATAAAGTTGAAAATGACTCATTTTCTGACGTACATTGCTAAAACATCTTCTGCAGTAAAGAATGATTGGACTAAGTATGAATGAGAAAATAAGCATTTAGTTGCCTCATTTTCAAGGCAATGTCCTCAGTGAACAGAACCGAATGTTGTTTTACCAAAAGTCAGGGCAATAAGTTGAAAATATGTAACAGTGAGTATATGTGTGTATTTTTTTTAATTTTTAAGAAATCAGTATTCTGACATGACTTTATTTTGAGGTAACTATATTGCAAAGCAAAAAAAAAAACAAATCTAATTTTATATCTTACACTTTCTTCTCTACTAAACCTGAAAAGAAAGCAGAAGCCTCCTTTGATGTCATGGTCATGTGCTGACCCAAGTTCATATGGCATACTTTTCAAGGTTTCTTAGGAAAAATACTTCCTAATAGTTATATGTCTTACCTTCGGGAATTACCGCAACATTAAATTTGAAATCAAAGTGTATACATACACTGCAGTACACCAGATAAAAATATTTTTAGATCAAGAAAATTCCTTGAAAATACCATATTTTAATAATGCTGCCTTGGTTTTGGAAGCACATCCCTGCCACAGTGCAGCAGCATACCCTCAAGGCTGTCCCATGTAACTGTAGCATGATTTGTCAGTTTCAAAATCATTATTGGTCTTTGCAGAAGATTTGTTGGCTATACCAAAAACTCATTTCCCATATAATTTGAGGAATTTGGAGATGTGTTGAGTATATGCAGCTTTCTTAACGGACACCTTTCAAATATGTTCCAGGTCTTGTGCCAGAGGAGCCCTTGCTCTCCTGTTCCTTCTTGGCACCACCTGGGTCTTTGGGGTTCTCCACGTTGTCCACGCATCAGTGGTAACAGCTTACCTCTTCACCGTCAGCAATGCCTTCCAGGGGATGTTCATTTTCTTATTCCTGTGTGTTTTATCTAGAAAGGTAAGCGTTTTGTTATTTTGGTCAACTCTATAATTCATGTAGCATCAGTTACCAAATTGATAAAAATTCTTATTCTCAGAGATTTATGACTTGTGCCTTTTTTACCTAAATGTAGTACATTTTAGTATTGAGATAATCAGAACACTTAGCTGTTCATAGGGAAATATACTTTGTAAAAAGTTGCTTTTAGGACTATAAATATAGCTTATATTCACCTGAGCATATTCTGACAGATAATCAGAAAACAATAATAATTTAGAAAACCAAATATAACAATTTAGTATGATTTGGAAATAATTTGATGTGTTTGGTGCAATTATGTTTAACAGTTCTTCCTTTCTTTTTCTATTTTTCAGATCCAAGAAGAATATTATAGATTGTTCAAAAATGTCCCTTGTTGTTTTGGATGTTTAAGGTAAACAGAGAGAACTATGGATAAATATTGCTACCCAAAAATAAAAAAGCCAAGCTGTGGATGGCCAATGTATAAAAATGACGCAAATCATCCAATGATTAATTACTAGATAATCAAATATTTTAAATCAGTTTCTCTGTTTACAGTGTAGAAACTGTAGATAATAAGAGGTAAAATTATATACCATATAGCTGTAGTATGCTTTCCTACGTGACTTAGTTATGTCAAAAATAGTATTGCAGTTTTTTGGAAAGTAATTGGTTTCTTGGGAGTGATATCACTGCACCCAAGGAAAGATTTTCTTTCTAACACAAGAAATATATGAATGTCCCGAAGGAAACCACTGGCTTGATATTTTTGTGACTCATGTTGCCTTTGAAACTAGTCCCCCATCACCGTGATAATGAGCTCCCTTACAGAAGATGGAACAAAAGAGAATGAAGGGGCACAATATAAAACAGAAAAAAGGGAATGGCTGTTAGAACAATGAGATGTATTTTGAGTAAACTTGTTTTTTTGTAAACTAGATGAGAAAATTACAGAGATAAAATAAGGAATTGAATAAACACATCTTACCTTTTCGAGAATTGTTCTGAACTTAAATTTCCACTAAAACAACTTAGACCTCTACTTCTTATATACATTTTCTTTTCTAATATTCTAAAAAACCACAAAACTTCACAAGAGAAAAAAACAAACATTTCTCTTCTATTTTTAGGTCAACATTAGAGTGAGGTATATCCTGTTGCTATACTTATTTCACAGATTGTGACTTCAAATGCTTAATCACTAATACATAAATGTGTCAAAAAATAATATTGTTCATGCCTGTAAATGTAAAAATAGTGTATATAAAGCTGAGGTATTCTATTCTATAACCTTTCAATGTAGTCAAAAATACTGTATCTCATTAGACTAGTATATTTGAGTTCTGTATTTTTTTTAATATTAGAAATATTGTAGTTCACTTTGTAGTATTCCCTTTTAACCTACTATTTTTAAAAGGGCATTGTAAATACGAAAGTATTCATAAAGTGAATTGCTATTTTTTTCTGTTCAGAAAAGTACACATTTAAAATTGTTGTTTATAACAAAGGAATCACTGAGAACTGTAGAAATTTTCACAGTGAATCTATTTTCTGACAGTTTTCTACTATCTCTTAAGGCATATCTGCTTAAATGTACAGCTTCTATCTATTCTCAAATCTCATTAAAATGTAGAAGCAGTGATTTTATTTCCAAAATATGTAATTGTTCTGTACCAACCTATAAAAGTATGCTAATACACTAAACGTTGTGATTTTAAATTAATTTTTCCAGCTGTTACAATTAAGCCTGTCAAATCTTGCTCTAACAAATAAAATGTTATCTAAATGATACTGCTGCAGCTATGCTGAGTTGTTTTCTCAAGAAAGATGAGCTACCTGCCAATATGTCTCATATGTTTTTAGAAGATCTGTGATAATAACTTTTCATTACATCTTCTGATCTTATATGGTAAGCCTATGACCAATTATTATCATTGTCATTATAGGACAGTGGTATAGGAATGTAATATTGAAAAACTAATCTGTCTAATCAATGTACACAAAATGGTGTGTGGTAGGCAGAATAATGGCCCTCCCAAAATGTCCATGCCTTAATCTTCAGACCTGTGACTATTAGTTACTGTAACTATTAGTTACCAGGAGAGATTATCCTGGATTATTCAGGTGGGTCCGCCGTAATCACAAAGGTCTTTATAAGTGAAAGAGGGAGGCAGAAGAGGGAGTGTGTCAGAGCGATGCAGCATGAGACGTACTCAACCAGCCACTGCCAGCAGTGAAGACAGAAACAGTCCACAAGCTAAGGAGTGCAGGCAGCCTCTAGAAGCTGAAAAGGGCAAGGAAATAGATTCTCCCCTAGAGCCTCTGGAAGGAAATTAGCCCTTCTGATACCTTTATTTTAGCCCAGTTCAGACTTCTAACCTCCAGATCTATAAGATAATAAATGTATATTGTTTTCAGCCACCAAGTTAGTTGATAATTTGTTATAAGCTTATTGACAATTTTTTGACAATTTGTTACTTCAACTATAGGGAGCCAACACCATGGAAATGTGTATGTAATAACATCTTTAGAGATACGCAACTGTTCATATCATTAGGGCAGACCTTAACTCCAGGGTCTTGTTCTCATCAACTCTCCTGTAGATACCATTGGATAAAGCCTATATTCTTTAGCATGAGATTTCAGATCTTCTCATAGCTGCTTACCTCCCTGGTTTTCACTTTTGCCCTATGAAAGTTTCTTTGGTCATACCACGCTATTTATCTTTCCCAAAACTTACCATGGTTTACCAAATTCCCTATTTCTGGAATTTCCTCCTTGTTACCGTTATTGCTCTGACAAACATCTACTTATCCCTAACGTAACTTTCCCTATGAAGCTGTCCTTGACTCACATAAGGAATTAATAACTTCCATCTTGTGCTACCACTCCATCTAGTACTTATCTATTTTAACATTTATCACATTGTATTGCAATTGTTTAGCCTGAGCTCGAGACATTTATTGTACCCAATTTTGTTCTTCCTTAAAAGCAGGTATCTTTTCTCTTTTTTGTTTCCTGCATCAGTGTTACTGTCTTCTGCTGCCTTTTGACCACACGATGGATGTAATAAGAGGGTCTGGACCCTCTGAACAGTCTGGCTTTTGCTCTTTAGCTTTAGGGATCTCATACTGGAAGCCCATTGGGCAAGTTGGCTTTCTCAGGTAAAGCTCCTCCATGCTTGTCTCGAACGTGCTTGCAATTGGTGGGAAGAGATGGCCCAGCAATCTCAAATTGGTGAAGTAGGAAACCAGGCAGAGAAATTAGGCCACCAATGTAGCCTTGAGCTCATACAGTGGCTTCAACTCAGTTTTTCCAGGAAAGATCTTCTTTGGGGATTTGTAAGGAGCTTGCCAAACTACTAATAAAGCAGTTCTTCATTTTCCATTTGGCTGTTATTCCTCATGTACCACTTCTTCATTTGATACTGAGTGGGGTAAACTTAAGGATTTTAGACTCAATCTCCTCAACCCCTAAAATGTATCATAAATTCGTTAATAAATACTGATTTACAAACCCTTTTTCATAAACAAATGAGGATGCGAAGAGTTATACGATCTCAACAGATTCAATCAAAGAACTCAATACTTTAAGTTTGGTCTCAATGAGACAAATGGACACCAAAGAACTATAAGATAAATTCCCTGACTGTGTGAAAACTTGCTATTAACCAGAGGCACCTTAATCCCCTAATAAAAAATATCTTTTGGTTGATTGATTACACTGTGATTGTGTACACACAATACAACAATTAGACAAAGTATAAGAAAGTCTATAAGGAAATACTCTACAATCTGCATGCTAGGCATAATGAACAAATCGGTCATACTAATTTGATGATGACATCATTTCTTCAGTCTCTTTTAATTCAATGTCACCCCCTAAAATTAAACAATAACTCTGCATTTCTTAATTTTCTACATATCCGATCTAACTTATTGTACCCATCTTCAATACCTTACAAAATATGAGCCTTTTATATATATTAATATTATTCTCTAATTTCTTCTACATGAAATCTTTGAGGAAAGCATGAATTATGGATCCGGTATGGATCCAGAAAGAGTACTCATTGTTCAGATTTTTCCTCTACCTGAAATGTCTTCTCTCATGCAAATTTTTTTTTTTTAAATTTTTATTTCTTTATTTTTCCCCCAAAGCCCCAGTAGACAGTTGTATGTCATAGCTGCACATCCTTCTAGTTGCTGTATGTGGGACGCGGCCTCAGCATGGCCGGAGAAGCGGTGCGTGGGTGCGCGCCCGGGATCCGAACCCTGGCCGCCAGCAGCGGAGCGCGTGCACTTAACCGCTAAGCCATGGGGCCGGCCCTCTCATGCAAATTCTACTCATCATTCAAGACCTCCCACTGTGAAGCCTCTCTGATCAATTTGGCCCTTATTAATTTCCCCAAACACCACAACTATAGCACTTCCAGAGGGTATAGAATAACATAGCACTTACTAGGGGCCATTGTGAAGTCATCATGCAGTGTTCAAACTTAAAACTTTCAGGTTTTAGATTATAGATATGAGAGAAATAACTTAGAGATGGCATTCAAAGGAAAAAAAGATTTCTCCCTGAAAGTTGATACAGATTTCAGTTGTTAAATTGCACGATCTCATTTAATTCTCAGGGTAACATATGCAATTCTAGCCTCATTTTTCAATGTGAAAAGTACTCAGTGTCACTCAGCTAGGAAATTGCAAAGTCAGTGATGAAACTGAAAGCTCCTGCTCCTTCTGCTGCCCCCTGTGGACTCTGAGGAACTTGCTCAGACTCTGTTAGACAGGAAGTTAAAGTGACTGCATTCATACCCAGGCTTTCTGCCTCTAAGGCCAGAGCATGTTCCACTGTTCCATAGCTATAAGCTCACATAGCATAAGGACAATATTCCTCTTTACACTTATGTTCTCTTGGGGATGGAAGAAGCATGACATGCTTTTTGAAGATGGCATTTTAACATATCTTTTCTACATGCACATGCAATTTGAAATAAGTGCACATCATATGTTTTAAGGTGAAGTGTTTTTCTTCTTTTGTCTTTGCTTGGCTGTCCTTTCCCTGCACATTTATTTCTATTTTCCATCCCCACTCACACCCTCAACCAGGCAATTCGTTTTAACAACTCGTTATATATCCTTCCATATTTGTCTTTCTATTCAGATCATCATATTCAAAACATTAATATGAGATCACATTACAAAAACATCTCTGTTACCTGCTTTTTTCACTTGGAAAGCTAATTGGTATAGCTCATTCACTCTTTTTATTGACTGAATAATATTCCTTAGCGAGGATGCTCATAAACTGCACAGCTGGTATGCAATCTGGAAAAATGTAATAATCCATTAGAAGATTTCAGTATCTTTCAGAAATAATGTTCTCCATGCCATGTGGCTTGGTTTTGTCATTGAAAATATGAAATGCCAATGGTTATTTTTTATCCTATAAGGGATGAGAACCTGAGTTGATAAGCCAAAACATCACAACCCTTTCATTGACGTAGAGGTTGCTCATTATTTCTTGTAAGTATTCGGTGAAAACCATACCATGGATTTGAGATCCACAGAGCTCCTTGAGCATTTTCACTTAAGTGAGAGGATTTGAATTATTTACCCTAGATTGAAGGCTCGAACAAGCATTAAGATCGGTAGGCAATCTGAAAGTACAGACCATTTTACTTGGTATTTCATTCAGACATTACACATCATAGATTTGTATGTTAGTTATGATTAACATAAAATGAGAGGGTTGGTTCAGCAGCAATGGATCTCTTCCGGTGCCAACGTACCATGATGCTAAGTCCAACCCCCTACTTTGAGGCATTGTAAATAATAAAATATATAAAGGATATTACAATTTTATGCACTCAAAAATAAGGGAAAAAATAATAGGTTGCTTCCAAAATTGTCCTTAAGAAACATGGTTTCATTTCCTATTGGGCTGCAATTTGCCATATTTCAGGTCCAAGGTCCAGGCTGCTCAACCTGAAAATGATTATTTTCTGTCTTTTCCTTAAAGTATCAGAAGTGGATCTAAAAGAACCCCCAGTATGCAGGGGGGTTAATTATCCTGGCAGTCAGTTAAGCTGTGGAAGTTTTAGGTGATAAGAACAGAGCCCTAAAAAGGACTCCCTGCTACGGCTGCCTGCTGTGAAGAAGGAACCATGTGCTGCCGCTGCTGCAAATATTGTTCAAATTACTCTAACATTGCCTCGGTTTTTCTGTGCATCCTGGCTCCTGGAGAGCGGCACTGTTCCAGTGAGGTCATTTATTCTGTCACTTCAGCCCACTCGGCAATCATGACAACTGCATCTTTCACTCAATCTAATGCAAGAGGCTTTTCTGCAAGACCTTATGTGACCCAAGTGAAGAAAGTAATTATTCAAAACAACATTGCTTCTTGTTCCTCAAGTGCCGCCAACTCCTCTGCGGAACCACCGAAATGCTCCGTGATTTGATCTTCCCACTCATATCAATTTCTCAGAGCCTCCCAAAGGAATGTGTAAATAAACAGCCACCTCTCACATTTCAGAACTTGGCTTTCAGAGGGCAGTGCGGTGTGGCAGATACAAGCACGAATCCTGCGGTCAGATTGCTCAGGCTAGAATTCCATTTCTGCATCTAGTAAGATATGTGTTTGTGGGCAAATTATGGCCGTGTGCCTCAGTTTCTCAAATAGGAAATGAAGATAACAACAGTACCTGCGTTATAACATTGTTGTGAGAATGAGATCACTTCATATATGGAAGATAATTAGCACAGTGCTTAGCACATAACAAATGACATTGAAGTATTGGCTATTATTACTATAACCTGGGTGAACGACTATTGATTGTGCACCTACTAGGTACCAGTGACTGTTCTAAGTGGGTGGTGGAATGCACTGGTAAAAATCAAACTAATAAAAAATAGACGTGAATTTCTTGTATAGAGCGAGAATTTCCATATTATTGATTTATCTACAAGTTGTTTCTGAAACAGGCAAGGAAACAGTAAAAATAAAAATCAGTAAGGATAAAGCCAAATTCTAAGTTTACTTTCTCTGTTTTCTACCACCTCCTAATGTATCTTCTCTACCCTGACCCTGCCCCATTCAAAACCTCAGAGCTCAAATTTTGTTGCCCTCTATTGTGGAACTGGTAGAATGTGAAAGAGAATTTCAAATATTCAGCAGTGTTGACATGTTCTTGGGAGTGGGGTTCCAGCCCAGGCCCCACACTGCTCCATGCATGTAAAATCTCTACCCCTGCAGGGCTAATGTCCTACAATTTGATTAAAATGGCTTTCTTGTACAAAGGTGCCTTGATATATTTTTGTTTAAATATAAATTGTATTAGCATTTACATGAACTTGAAAAATATAATCTCTTCTTTAAACAGTACATATAAGCAAGGATAATTTGGTATTCATTCTCAGCTTTCTGTATATTCAAGCAAAGACAATTTGGTATTCTCAGCTTTCCGCATATTCCCATAAATGAGAGAGAAATTTATACTGGCGTTTTCTGAGTACTGCGTATTCTTTGTTCAGGACACTTGCGGTCATTCCATTGCTCTTGCCTAATGTAAAACCATAGAAACCATGCTCCTTTAAAACAGTCTTGATTTCCTTAAAGGCAAAAGCAAACGAGCTATTTTAATACTTGAGGAAAAAAAAATGCAGGAATCTTCAGCAAAAAGAAAGCAATATTCTTTAATAAATGCCTGTTGTTCATACGTAAAATGCATTTGGTTTTCTCTATTATTTATGCTATTTAAATGTTCAGCGTTGTTTCCTGAACAATAAGACGTCTTTGTTATTATATAAAGATAATTTCTGGTTTCCATATTTAGTAAACTAGATATTGCAAAGTTTTGCGATAAATGAACTAGGAATTCTATTAGTTACTAATTTAGGAATTCAGACATTTTGTTATATCTGTCACCTTCATCTGCATACCTCATCATTCTGATAAAGAACGCCTCAGAGGTTTGAAACTTAGTTCTTTATTCTTCTATGTGCTAAATTATAAGACATGTTTAGCATTGTGTGATTTCTTTTTCTCAAGTACATTTGCATGTGTAGTTTGAATAAGCTGAATAATTCTACATAGCCAAGCATTTGTTTTCTACATGGTGGGACAAGTAGAATAGGAAGCTCTCCCTTGCTCACCAAATCTCTATTTCCTTGAGACCAGGAGTATAATGCTGTTTCTTAGTATCCCTCTATTTTCTTTATAAAACTCAGAAAAGGTAAGTGAATTAATGTATATCTTTTGACTTGGACATGATGTGAATTTTACACACAAAGAA
This sequence comes from Ceratotherium simum simum, assembly GCF_057802395.1. Lineage (NCBI taxonomy): Eukaryota > Metazoa > Chordata > Mammalia > Perissodactyla > Rhinocerotidae > Ceratotherium > Ceratotherium simum. Next base: position 83,955,058 of record NC_141901.1, read on the forward strand.
TTATGTCTACCCAAATTTCTTACAAAATGAATTCAAGGCACTTTACAAAGATGGATAAAACATAAACTAGATTCTATAAATGCAAAGTACATACAAGAGTTGAGTGAAAGGAAATACGAGGGTACAGCCATAAAATGGAGGTAAAAACTTTAGCAAAACATGAGTGCTTTACTCCTTCAAGTTCTGCCTGTTATCTGTTGCTGTGTAACCACACCACTCCAAAACTTAGTGCCTTGAAAAATGATTTATTATTGCTTCTCCCATTTCTGTTGGTTGATTGGGTACAGTAGGGTAGCGCTCACTCTGGGTTTCTCATGAAACTGCAGTCAGATGTTTACTGGGGCTCAGCCAAATGACATTTCTGTCCACTACAATCTCAACATGGGCTGCTGAACAAGCACCTTTTCATGATCTCTCCATGCCATTTGGGTTTCACAGCATAGATCTGGGATCCTCAAGGGAGCATCCCAGAAGCAAGCATTCCAAGAGGCCCTGGTAGAGACTGAAAGGCTTCTTACCACCTAACCACTGAAATCATGCGGTTTACTTCTGCCAAAGCAATCAGTCACAAAGCCCACCCAGATTTAAGGGTTGGAGAAATAGATCCATCTTTTAATGGAGGAAGGACAAGGTCACATTGCATAAGAGCATGTGGGAATGGGAAGTATTACTGAGGTCATTTTGGGAAAATACAGTCTGTCATAAGTTTTATGTTCTTCCTAATATCTATATATCACAATAATATCCTTACATTAGACAAAGCAATGAATTTCATAGGACTGTTTCCCAAAGTGTCCTTGAGTATAAGCCAATGAAATCACACCAAAGAACAATTCAGTAAAAGCAATAAAAGCCATAAAAGTCCCTAGTTATATGACCCAGGTAACTATTTTTTGCTATTATGTCTTAATCCAGAGGTAGATTAAAAATCCATGTCTATATCAGTATTTCCCGTACTATATCCTAGTATTCTGAACACCGGTATTCTGATTAATGTTAATAGTGCCCTATTTGAAAAATAAAATAATAAAGCTATTCCATAAGTAAAAATTTTTGAGAAACCCTGCATAATTTACGCATACCTGCTGCTCAACTCCACCACCAACTCTGAGTCAGCCTGTCAATTCTTTAATATATAAAGTGATTTGAGAATTACTGCTATTTTAAAAAATACACAAACCAAAATGTTGATGTTAGTTTCAGTTTTGCCATACCTTTTAAAACTCAGAATACTTCCCCCAACCTTGAGTATACCAATGGATCTCACAGAACATAGGTTGGGAAGTACTGCTGTGATACAATGCAGAATTCTCACATCCTTCCACTGTCACTCATCCATAATTATTGACTATTTCAGTTGAGTTGTTCAGAAATATTGAGTAGTATTCTATTTGAGAATAAACTCTAAGCCAAGTAACTGTTAGATGTGAAATAATATCCTGGCAAACTAGGGAATACCTTACCCACAGAACATAACAAGTGATTGAGTGATTGAGATCCCCGAGTTCTACTCCATATATGTAGCTTTAAATGAAAGCAGTTTGCAGGGATGCCTCCCCTGAAGCTACACAAAATTGAAAAGGCATCTACCGAATCTCAAAACAGCATTCAATGATATCTTCCAGTCTACCCTTTTAATGGATGATTTGTATGCAATACTTCCAAGTGAGATGAGAGTATTACAGACTACTGAATCAGACATAATCACCCTATGGACCCAGCAGGGGCAGCTTGAGATAATAAGGGAAGAGTGAACATTTCTATGTTCAAAAAATGTTTTTCTCTGAAATCACCCAAGCAACCCAGCCTGTGAACACTACACACATCATCATGTGTCCTTAGCTATAGCTTAAGTCTCTCACTTTTAAAGAGAAAATAACCACCACCCAAAAATTAGCCTGCTTCCTCTAGCACTCTGTCTCCAATAAGTTAAATCTCAAAGTAAGTGGTGATTCTCTTTTGGTGGCACTATAGGCACTAATATGCTCAAAATGAAGACAGATAGCTATTTTGATTTTAGTTTTCAAGAAGTGACATTCCAAGCCAGCCCTGATGGCCTAGTGGTTAAAGTTCAGCACTCTCACTACTTTGGGGGCCTGGGTTCGCTTCCCGGTCGCAGAACCACACCACCCATCTGTCAGTTGCCATGCTGTGGCGGCAGCTCGTACAGAAGGACTTAAGCTAGAATATACAACCCTGCACTGGGGCTTTGGGGAGGATTAAAAAAAAAAAAAAAAAGAGGAAAATTGGCAACAGATGTTAGCTCAGGGCAAATCTTTCCCCGCAAAAGAAAAAGAAGCGACATCCCAAAAGTATTGTAAGCTAGTGGAAACCAATGAGGAGACTTTTATATAGTAACTCAATCCCTTAAAAACAGACACACAAAAAATATCATTTTATAAGCAAGGAATGATAACTAACTTTAAAGAATTGCTGCCCTTGTTGGAAGAATACATCCCTGAGGGAAAGGCCATGTGTGAGGTTCTTTTCTTTCCTACAATGTTAGAGATAAACAACATCCTATAAAGACTAACATGTAATAATATAGAAAGACTTCAACAACTAAGATGTCTAAGTACAAAAATTGTCCATTTTCAACGTTTTTCTTATTAAAATGTTTGTGTTACAAAATACTTAAATGTATTATAACTTACAATCTATTTTCTGATAGAAAAGAAGAAACTGTAAGTTCTTGAAAAATCTCAAGGTGTGTATTTTTTCAACACTGGTAAATATTGCCACTACCATGTGTATTTAAATTCTGTTTCATGATATTTAAAATTCATATATTTTTTTTCTTAGGTGATGTGTAGTGAAGAATTAACCTTACCCAAAGAGAGGTCTGAGCTTTGCCTTCAACTTCTGGAATCCCTGAAATGTCTTACCTGACCGGAAGGTCTTTGTTGGTCTAGGGTCTTTGGCCACAAGACAGTTTATCAATGGGATTTATGATGGGAGATTTGGGCCACATTTATATTGGTTCTGACCTCCAGACGAATTAGAGACTAAAGGTATTAGCTCAATCTCTGGGAGGAGCTGGAGACTAAAGGTCAGCTGTATGGGAAATATATAATTAAACCCAAATACAAACTCTGCACTCCAAAGGCCATGATGAGCTTCCCTTGCTGGCAGTGCTCCGTGTGTATCGTCTCATGTTGCAGCCAGGAGGAAATAATGCTGCCCATAACTCCATGGGGAGAAGACAACCAGAAGTTCCACGTTTGGACCCCTCCTGGACGCTGCCTGATGCAGCTCTTCTGTTGGCTGATTTTAATTTGTATCTTTTAACTATAATAAAACTTTAATCATAAGTATAGTGTGTTAGCTGTTCTTGGGAACTATCGAAACCGCGAGTGGTCATGGGGACTTCTGAAGTTGTAGCTGTATCATTCAGGATTCTCAAGAGAAATAGATTTTGTATATATTTTATATATATGATTTTTTTTAAAGAAATTGACTCATGCAATTTTATGGTAGCTAGAGTGTTCAAAATTTGTAGGGCAGGCCAGCAGTTTGGAAATGTAGGCAGGAGTTGACGTTGCAGACTTGAGGCAGAGTTTTATCTTCTCTAGGAAACCTCAGTGTTTACTCTCAAGGCCTTCAATTGAATGGATTAGACTCATCCACATTATTGAGGGTAATTTCCTTTCTTTAAAGTAAATTGACCGTAGATGTTAACTACATCTACAAAATACTGTCATAGCAACATCCATACTAGTGTTTGAGTAAATATCTGAATACTATAGCCTAGCCAAGTTGACACATAAAACTAACAATAATAGTAGCCAACTGATTTGAAGTCGGGGTAGCCCTTGAACTTATGGCTGGTGTCTGAAATGAGGGTAGTCTTGTAGGGACTGTGTTCTCTAACTGTACAGTTGGTTAATCTCCAAAAATAAACCCACACAAATATAGTCAACTGATTTTTGACAAAGGTACAAAGGCAATTCAATGGAGAAAGAACAGTAATTTCAACAAATGGCATTAGAATAATTGGGTATCCATATAAAATAAAATGAACCTATAAACAGACTTTATACCTTACACAAAAATTAACAGAATATAGATCATGGACCTAAATATAAAATGCTAAATTATACCACTTTTGAAAGAAAACATAGGAAAAAATCTATATAACCTTGAGTTTGGTGATGAGTTTTTAGATATAACAAAAGCACAATCCATGAAAGAAAAAATTGATAAATAGGATTTTTTTTTTAAATTAAAAGCTTCTGCTCTGCAAAGACCCTGTTAAGAGAATGAAAAGACAAGCCACACAATGGGACAAAATATTTGCAAGTCACACATCTGATAAAGTATTTGTATCCAAAATATATAAAGAACTCTAAAACTCAACAATAAAAAACAAACAACACAATTGAAAAATGGGCAAAAGATCCAGACCCTTCACCAAAGAAGATATACACATGGCAAATAAGCATATGAAAAGATACTCAACATCATTTGGCATCAGGGGAATGTAAATTAAAACAACAATGAGACAGCACTACATGCTGATTAGAATGGCTAAAATCCAAAAAACTGTCAATATCCATCACTGGCAAGGATGCAAGCAATAGGAATTCTCATTCATTTCTGGTAGAAATGCAACGCCAGCACTCGGGAAGACACTTTGGCGGTTTCTTATAAGCTAAACATAGTCTTACTATATGATCCAGTAATTGTGTTCTTAAATATTTACCCAGTTGGTTTGAAAATTAATGTCTACACAAACCTGCACATGAATATTATAGAAGTTTTATTCATAATCACTAATAAATGTAAACAACCAAGATATCTTTCAATAGATGAATGGATAAACAAACTGTGGGATATCCATACAATGGAATGCTATTTGGTGATTAAAAGTAAAGCACTATGGGGCTGTGCAAACACAGGAATGAACCTTAAATGCATATTACTAAGGAAATAAGCCAGTCTGAAAAGACTACATATCGTATAATTCCATGTACAAGACATTCTGAAAAAGTCAAATCTTTAAAGACAATAAAGAGATCAATGGTTGCCAGGGAGAAGTGGGGAGATAGATCTATGGATAGGGGAAATACAAGGAATTTTTTTAGTGCATTGAAACTATTCTGTATGACACTGTAATGGTGGATACATGACATTATGCATTTGTCAAAAACTATAGATATGTACAGCATAAAGAGTAAACCTTAATGTATATACATTTAAAAAATCATTTAGAAAGTTGAGGGATTCCATAATGTAATGCAGAATGTTACCAGAGAGTATAACTCTATTATAAATGTGTGATACAGTCTCACTGAAAGAGGGTTGGCGGAAAGGGTGCTGAGTGAAGTAACTCTGGAAATGAGTAGAGTCTGTAAAACTAAAGGAGAAAAAAGAAATGTATATAAGCACTATAGTCTAGTGGATAAAGTTGTTACTTGTGGGGGTATGGATTGAAAATTCTGAAATCACTATACAGGTATACCGGAATTGAACAATTAAGTAAAATAAGGTGGATGGTGATAGCCAAGTTTCTCACTTTTGGAGTGAGAAATTACAGTTAAGCAAGGAGAGAAGTCTAGGATGATATATGTGGTAATGGATTAGAGCTAGAGACATCAGTATGAACTGATTAGCTTAATATCGATACAGATGGTTACATACAGAAATGTGTGTGGTGTGTGTATGTGTATGAATATACACACACACATGAATATACATTCATGTGCACATGTGTGTATACATAGGTTGGTAGACACACATCTATTTCATTGCTCTACCATCTAAGAGAGCCTAAAATAATGACAGCCCAATAACAATGAGCACATCTAACACTCAGATCTTGATTTCAAATAGCATTCTCCAACAGAAGGAACCAGGGCTCCTTGAAGAAATGGCTGTTCTAGGACAAGGGCCGAAAATATACAGGATGAGCCTGGACTATCTTGTAGTGCCAGAAAGTAAGAAAGTGCTCAAAAATATTTTTTTAAAAATGATGGGAATATGTCAAAGGAGACATTAGGTCAATGGAAAGAGGTCCCAATGACCAAAGCTGGAACAAAACTGATTTTTGACAAAGGAGTAAGGGCAGTACATTGGAGAAAAGTCAATCTTTTCAAAACAGTGATACTGGAACAACTGTACATCCACATGCACAAAAAAAAAAAAAGAATCTACACACAGACCTTACACCTTTCACAAAAATTAATCCAAAATGAAACACAGAACTAAATGTAAAACACCAAGCTATAAAACTAGAAAATAACGTGGGAGGAAATCCAGGTGACCTTGGGTATGGCAATGACTTTTTAGATACAACACCAAAGGTATGGTTCATGACAGAAATAATTGAGAAGCTGGACTTCACTAAAATTTAAAACTTCTGCTCTGTGAAAGACACTGTCAGGAGAATAAAAAGCCACGGACTGGGAGGAAATATTTGCAAAACACACATCTGATAAATGACTGTTACCAAAAGTATACAAAGAACTCTTAAAACTCAACAATAGAAAATGAACATCCTGATTAAAAAATGGGCAAAAGACCTGAACAGACACCTTGCCAAAAAGATACACATACAGCAAATAAGCATATGAAAAGAAGCTCAACATCATATGTCATTAGTGAAATGCAAATTAAAACAACAATAAGATACCCCTATAAGAATGGCCAAAATCCAGAATACTGACAACACCATATGCTGGCGAGGATATGCAGCAACAGGAACTCTCATTCATTGCTGGTGGGAATGTAAAATAGTACAGCCGCTTTGGAAGACAGTTTGGCAGTTTCCTACACAACTAAAGATACTCTTACCATATGATCCAGCAATCATACTCCTTGGTATTTACCCAAAGGAGTTGAAAACTCATGTCCACACAAAAAGTTGCACACAGATGTTTATAGCAGCTTTATTCATAATTGCCAAAACTTGGAAGCAACAAGATGTCCTTTAGTAGGTGAATGAATAAATAAATTGTGGTACATACAGGCAATGAAATGTTATTTAGCACTAAAGAAAAATGAGCTATCAAGTGATGAAAATACATAGAAGAAATTTAAATGCATATTACTAAGTGAAAGAAGCCAATCTGATAAGACTACATACTGTTTGATTCCAACTATATGATGTTTTGGAAAAGGCAAAATTATGGAGGCAGTAAAAAGATCAGTGGTTGCCAAAGATTAGCAGGAGGAAGGGATGAGTAGGCAAAGCACAGAGAATATTTAGGGTAGTGAAATTATTCTATATGATACTATAATGGTGGATATATGTTGCAATACATTTGTCAAAACTCATAGAACGTATAATACCAAAAGTGAAGCCCAGTGTAAAGTACAGACTTTGGGTGATCATCATGTGTCAATGTAGGTTCACTGATTGTAACACATGTACCATGGTGTGTGATGTTGATAGTGGGAAAGGCTGTTCATGTGTAGAGGCAGAGAGTATATGGGAACTCGCTGCAGCTTCAACTCAATTTTGCTGTGAACCTGAAACTTCTCTAAAAACTAAAGTTTATTAAATAAATAATTAAATAAAGTATTGAATTATAGCCTAAAGTATAAAATAAATACCCATAAGTCTATACTGATATAAATAAATGATTAAATAAATAAATGAGGGAGAGTAAACAAATTTCCCGTGCAGAATTCCAAATAATTCATGTAAATGTCACCACTCAAGGAGGTGGACCTTAACTCCTCGCTTATTAATTGTGGACTATGCATAGTGACTTCCTTCCAAAGGTTACATATGGAAAAGAAGGGAAAAAAGTAACTTTATCTGAGAAATTATCACAGTTAACAGAACCTAAGGACACCATGATTAAATGTAGCATGTGTCTTCAGTGGAATTCTACCACAGAAAAAATACATTAGATAAAAACTAAGGAAATCTGAATAAATTATGGATTTTAAGTAATAATAATGTATCAGTTTTTGTTCATTGATCATGACAAATGTATGGAGTTTGGCATACATAGGAACTCTGTACCGTCTTCACAATTTTTCTATAAATCTAGACTTTTCATTCTCAAGTAGAAAAGATTACTTTAAAAATTTAATGAATTTTTTAAAAATGACATCTTGAAACATAATTCAATTCCCATGCCATAAAGTTGAAAAAATATTTGCAAGTGGAAAGACATGTTTTGCATTTTTTATTTATAAGCTGTACCCAACATCCAATCTCTGTTTACTTTCAAATATACAGCATTAGCCAGTATATACTTGGTAATGATAAAGTTCTGCTCTATCACTCAAATAACATAAGAAAACAGGAGATAACCTCAATGTTTGACCTGAACTATAACTGACCACATTAACACCTGCCTAACAGTATATGTAATTGCTATAGCTAACTAATCTCTTTCAGGTTTTCACCCTGACAAAAGGAACCAAATCAAAATGCTTGAGTAGAGCAAGGGTGGCCTGTGGCTATGGGGCATGGAATCAAAAGACATTGGACGTTTTCTAGGGTAAAAAGAAGGGTGAAGACCCAAGCTGAGAGAATGAACAATCCGAAGAAGACAGGCATGGCGGTGGAACCACTTCTGAGGCAATGGGATTTCAAAAGGGAAAAAGGAGACTATAGTAGCTGCATTTGAGATTCATGATCAAAGTAGAGGCTTTATACTCGGTTCCTACACTGCCAGCTGCCCTCGTATTTGGAGGGTGCTATGAATGATGCTGAGTCTGAGCCAACTAGGACAACAGTTTTTATATTCCTTAGCTCTCAGAGTCCAAGCTTGAGAGATGAATAGGAATTCTCTTACTCCAAGTATAAGGTATAGCAATTTTGAGAATTGAAAGAATGAAGAGGATGCAGCTTATAATAGTTAAGTAATCACATGTGAGAATGTCCCCATTAAATCATTAGGGGGAAAGCTCCACATCAAGAGGACAATGGAAAGAGCAAACTGATCATACCACCGTCTCTGACTCTCCTACTGATAACCAACGATATCCTTCTGTCTTCTTTCCTTCAGTCTCTTTGAATCTGTTTCTCTGACTGATCTTTGACTGCTCCTTTCTTACCTTTGGACTCAGCACAGTCTATAACTGTGATTTCTTACCTCCACACCCATTTCTGGCTTCTGGCCCTACAAAATGGGTCTATTCTGATCCAATATCCAGTAGTGTTCCCCAATCTTTAGTCTGGGCTGAACCACTCCTCTTGATAGCCCCATGTAGAATCCAAGATACAAGCCCAGTTTATATGCCTCTCAGAGGCTTTATCCCTATAAGGTACTCCTTTTATATAACTGTCTAATCTACATAGCCTAATCTATTCTTGCGAGTCCTCCTAGAAACTGTATGGTTTCATCCTGAGAATCTTCTATCTGTATACCATTTGATAGTGTGCAAATCAGTTCCACATCTATTTATTCATCTGATTCTTCCACAAATTCAACGAAATAGTCAATTAACACTTTCTCTATGGTAAAACTAAGTCCTGGGAATGTTACTTGCTCCAGATCCCATAGCTAATGGCTGGGATTTCAAAGTCCTAAACAAATAGTACCCTACGTCACGTACAACACATTCTGTTTGCCTGGTTTGAGAACCATGATTGACAAGACTGGTGTGAAAAACCTAAGATCACAAATACGCCAAGTGAAAACACCTTTGTTTCCACTGCTACTTGTGAAAACTGCATCTCTATATTAACCACTAAAACTTGAAATTCCCCGAAAATAAGCTTCTTTTCCCAGCTGTCCCTCACTACCAACTGTAGTCACATGCTCTGGAATTATTATGGAGATTAATCATCTATAGGAAGCTAGAATTTATGACCAACCTCTAATTACAAACAGCCCCACAATTATTCTATTTTTCTTCCATCATTTCTACACGTACTCAGTGCTCGTCATGTTTTCTGCCAAACTCGCTGGTCACTGCGTGATACGATGGTTAGTTTTCCTTCTTCTCTTACTCCTCACTCTCAGTCGTTTTAAACACGGTTACCAGAACAATCTCTCTTACCACATTTTGTATATAATTTGCAAATAGAATACATTTGAACACCCTCCTATTATTCCTCATCTACATCTAAACTTCTTAGCAAAGCATTCAAGACTTCAATAAATTGCCTCATTTTGAAATTCATCTCTACTCTCTTCCACATATTTCAGTCGAGTCAATTTCTTCTTGTTCTCCCAAGTAGGTGCTGATCACTAAACATTCTCTCCCTGGGTTTTATTTTACATTTATCTCCATTAATTAATATCCTCCACTGACTTTGAGATCTCAAACTTCATCCTTTTAAAAGAACGCATCTGATTATCTCTACTACTATATGTTAAATCCCCCTCTGATAATGTTATTTTCAGACGATATGTTTTTCCTCTGGAGTAATTGTGTTTCAGATGTCGGAGGGGGGGAAATATATTCTTTGTCCCCTGCAAAAATTCACGCTGGACACGGAGAGCATGGAGCATGCTCTAGTCATCTATTTTCTCAGAACAAACCAACCCAAATTTAGTGGAATAAAACAACTGGTTTTTTTACTATGCCCACTATTTTAGGGGTAAGAAATTCTACCAGGACACAGTAGTGTGGCTTACCTTTTCCCCTTTATGTCTGGATCCTCAGTTGGGAGTGACACAGTGGCTGGAAGCTAAAAAAAGCTAGGGCTGTGGGGTATATTTCCAGGACAGCTAATTCACTCACATGGCTGGTGCCTGGGCTAAGATGACTCAAAGCCTTCTCTTAGCCAGGACTGTTGATCAGAACATCTATATGTGGCCAAGCCATGTGACTTGGACTTCTCACAGTGTAACTTCTGGGTTCTAAGAGGGAACATCTCAAGCACAAGCCAAGAGACCATGGCAGAAGTTGCAAGACTTCTAATTTGGCTTCGGAATCCCTGCAGCGTCAATTCTGCCCTATACTGTTGGTTACAGTCCAGACTGGGAGGCAATTGGAAAGAGTTAGACCCCAACTCTTAGTTGCAAAATGGCAAGATCACATTGAAGAAAAATGTGTGGGATAGAAGATTTGTTGCAGTCATCTTTGTAAAGTACAATCTTACACAGTGCCACAAAGCAAAAATAAATCTTGTTAGGATGGCATTCTATGTCAGAGTACATGCTGCTTACCTCATTGTTCCCAATCTAGGAAATGTAATCTCCACTATGAGGTAGTAATTATAGACATATGTTGAATGGCCAACACCATTTTTTTTATTTTTTTTGAGCATTCTCCCTTCAATAGAAGTAAGTATACAATTCAGGTAAGTAATCTTACAGTGTTGTTACATGTGGTGCCCAGCACACCCTGGCCACTGGAAGGGAGGGGGTCTTAGAGGGAAGGAACACAACCAAGACTGGACTAATCATAAAACCCAGTGCCTCTGCACTTGGTTCATAGGGGCCACGTGTCTTACAGAACCAATCAGTCTTTTCTGGAGACAAAAGTTAGAGAGAGAATGTCTATTTCCCCTAGTGTTATTAAGTGTTATTAAACATGGAGAACTGTGCCCACTAGTAGCTTCCTTAGCTAACCACGTGCAAAAAGCTCATCTGGAATGGGAAAAAATCAAACGGATACACAGCAAGAAGCAGAGTCAAGAGATGAAGATAAAGCCCTGATAACATCATTAGAGCCCTAGAGTCTAATGTGCATGAAACTAGATCCACCCTTGACTGCAAGGTTACGTAAGCCAATAAGTTCCCTTTTATACTCATGGTATTTTAAACTGAGTTTCTATTACCTGTGCTGAAAAAGTCCTTCTGATCTAAGGCCCACCTAGTTCTGTCGCCTATGTATAAGAATACTTGAAAGACAATCTTTAACAAAGGATAACATTCAATAGAAAAAGTTTATATGAGAAAGAACATAATGTACTCTCTGGAAAAAACAGAAATTCTCATACAGATAACCCAGGCGCAAATTAATAAAGCAACTTTGAATACAATAACATGAGCTATGATGACAATTTCCTCCCTTAGGAATTAGTAAGAAACCTTGGAAAGGAAGGCCAAAAGAAAATTTTTGAATGGATTGAATCCAGGTTTCTTTTTACTTACTCATGTCACAGATCCACTGTTTCTCTTCTGTATGCCCATTAGAAATCTCACCTCATGGCCTTTGGTTCTAGAATCACCAATATTTGCTTCTGCACCCTCATTGCTGAGTCGTTTTCGTTGCTTGTCCACAAATGATCAGTTTACTTTCATTACCAGGCAATGTGGTTATAATAGTAAACAGTATGTACACATTTCCTTCATATAAATTCATTTCTATGGGTGTTTTGCCTTCTCTCAGTATGCTCTGAAGAATACTTCCTCTTCATCTTTTTAATCACTTTTCTTGTTCATTCTTACCTGAATGATCTTTCAACAAATATTTAATGAGGACAGCCAGCTATTGTGTTAGACACTGAAGATACAGAGTTCTGCAAGACAAATAAACTCCTGTCCTTTGGTCCTTATCACCCAGTCTGGAGGTGGGATTGATGGGCATGGGTGATACTTGTGCTTCAATGAACCTGAACTCCAGGTCACTTCATGAAGGTTATTATTTCCATGCTTTGGTTTAAGCCATTTTCTCTGCCTTAAATGGCTTTCTCTTTCTATTTCTTTTCCATGGGCTAAGTCCTCTACTTCATTCAAGGAACTCTCTTTCTAGCTTCTGTGCTTTAACCAGATCAAGATTTACTTTTGTAAGATGAGTTGATGAAGAAGGAAACAAATTCCTCTTTCTTTGATAAAAAGAATTACTCATGATGGAGGTTCATACTGAAAATAAGTTTCCTATTGACCAATTACATGATACTTTCTACATGATATTACTGATCATCAACCTTGTAGCAATAATTCGGGGGATTTCCTGTTTAACAATTCCTTATCCTGTGTCACATTGTCTATACAACAGTTATTTGGGCACTGATTATGTGTCTAGAACTAGGCTGGCCACTACACCACATAAGCACTGTGATATATAGTCCTAACACACAAGGAGCACAGTATTAAGCCAATGCTGATGCACAGAAGCAAAGTAGAGAACAAAGAATTGTGTAAAAACACACTAAATAAAGAACCTGAATAATAAGGCATAGATAATAAGACAGTACATATAATGTTCAGAAAGAATGAGAAAGGGAGGATAAACATGGGACAAAATCCTTAGAGAAGCTGTATGAAGGTCATAGAACCTGATTCTTGCAGAACTGGTGAGTTGTGGCTAGATGAGCAAGGTGTCAGTAGAGGAAAATGAGGGAGGTGCATCTCTTTGGTGGGATAAGCATCACGGACTAGAGTGTAGAGGTGGGAACATGTACAGTACGTGGAAGCAATCGAAATAAACTGGGTTAATCGCGGCAGTGAGCACACGTTGGAGAGTAGTCAGCAATAAAGTGGAAAATTTAGGGGTCATGTTTTCAGGGAAATATCAGGTCATGTTTTCCCTGAAATACAGGGAGAGAAAGTTTAAATGTTTTTATAGCCATAACAGAGAGTCACTTTAGGTTTCTGAGCTGGAAAGTTACAGGTGTCCTCACCCAGAGGCTCTTGCTCAGGAAACAAAGATGGGCAGTTCTTTGCACTGAGCTGACAACTAATTGGATCAGGGTAGTTACCCAGCCCAGTGATAAACAAAGGATCTGCTCAATATGCCCAATGATGATGATGATGATTGTTAGTTAAGCCACTCACACTGATTGCATAAAGGACTGTTCAGGGGAGAGTAAGAATTAAAAAGAGGAAACTCGTAGGGAGAAGCATATCATGAAACCACATGAGCCATAAGGGAGACTAAGAGGGTAGACAACTGCTTCCAATGATCCCCTTGTATGTAAGGTGGTCAGAGCAAAATTCCATTCTTTGGTTCAAGAAGCCTAACACACACATCGGCATTATGAAAAGGATACTTTAGGCATATTTATCAGTCAGCACTGCTGAATCTTGGGGCTAGAAAAAAGAAAAGCAAAGGGAACTACTAGGAATATATTGAAGCAAGCTAGGTTGGGGAAGATGAGGGCTCTAGACAACGGTGATGGAAATGAGCATGGGAATAAAGAGACACAAATGCGTGACCTTGAGAAACAAGACTCCAGAGATCTGGATGACTGAGCTGACCACCGTCGGAATAGATTCCCTAATTGAATTCCATAGATAAATACTTTGCAGCAGGAAGAAGTAAGTCCTATGTCCAAAACTTACACTAGAGAGGGAGGGGGTGAGAGAGAGAGAGAGAGAGAGAGAGTTCTTTTTTCTTTCTCTCTTTCTTTCTTTCCTTTTTTCTTTTTAGTTTTCTTTCCTTCCTTCCTTCATTTTGTCTTTCTTTCTTTGTAATGTGAAGAATGTATTGGTTGAACCACCAGCTCCCAATCAAGCAATCAGGTTAACTTGGGTAATCATGTCTATTTGACCCTGAGGAAAACTACAGTTGTCTTATCAGTGGTCAAAGAATGACTTTCTCAAAAGCCTTGTTTTTTTAAAAAATAATTAAGTCACAATGGACTATTAAAAAATAATGAAACAAATCACCCACAGTAACATTTAGGTTCCAAACACAGGCAGCCACAGCATTGGCCTAAAACCTGAAGCATAGCTCGAGAGTCTATTTTCAGTTCTGAATCTTCAGATCTGTGCGCCTTGTGGAAGAGTGACTACCATGCAAATTCCCCTGTGACTCTGCTGAGCTGTAAACCAGCTCATTGCAACTGGTTTTATGCTCAGGACTGTTACCAGGCAGAGTTAGAGGAAAGAAAGACTATATAGCAGTTGTTCTCACATTTCAGTGAGGGTAAGAATCATTAGGAGCCTTGTTATAAAAGCAGATTCCTAAGCGCTGTCCCTAGAGATTCTGATTCAGTAGGTTTGGGATGGGGCCCAGAGATCTGGATTTTAATAAATACTCCCCAGGTGATTCTGATCCAGGCAGTCCATGAGCAATGCTTTGTGAAACTCTGATTTGTGAGAATAATGAGCTGGTGCTCCCACCAGGATGTCCCCTAGCAGGCAATGCATCCTCCATTATGTCAAGGAGTACGTCATATTACGTGATTTGTTTATATTCTGTCTCTCTAGAGTGTCAGCTTCTTGAGGGCATGTCTTGGGCAATTAATTTTATGTCCCCAGTGCCTGGAATAGTGAATTTAATGAAAGATAATCTAAATTTGATGCCACAAGTGCAAACAGAATGTTTCTCAGTGACTATAAGAGATAAAAGAGCATTACAATTTAATTAGAATTTACAGGTTATTCCCCTGCTAATATTTACTGTCCTGAGCCATATCTGGGATCCCACTCTGACTTTTAGGGAGCTGTTCTTTGTCTTCCAGCCTAACTAAATGTTACTAAAATGAATCCACTACCATCTCATATAAACTCATCTTTCTATCCACAAGGAATTTTTTTTTTTGAAAAGTGAGCAACTAACTGAATTTGAGCTAACCTTACTACTTAAGTTCCTGGTCATGGTCATGGGATTTGTTCAGAAATAAGCACAAGCCCAAAGCAAAGTGGCCCAGTCATTGCAAGGATTTTTTTTTAAGTAGAGTTAGTGTGATATAGTTTTCCATTTTTTATAATCATTTATTTATTCATCCAGCAAAATCATGTTATTTCTCTGTTCAAATACCAAATACTGCCAGTGAGCCTCAAGTTTCTTGGTGACCTGGCTCCTATCCTTATCCTCTGCCTCTGACATCCGTCACCTCAACCCCTCACTCTAAATTCCTCCTCACTCCACTCAGCCACACTAACGACAACTCTCTAGTCAAGCTCCAGCCTCAGGGCCTTTGCACTGGCTGTATTCTCTACCCGAAATGCTCTCCCCACTCTCACCCCCCATATCCACATGGTTCACTCCCTAACCTTTAAGCTTTCATTTTGAACTAGCAACCATCTTCCATCACAGCATTCCTAATCCCCTTTTTCTCTGCTCTACCTCCTTCTTGTTTCATAGAATTTATCACCTTCAAGCATACTAAAAAATTTACTTTTATGTAATATAATAAGTTATATTATAATTATTGTTTGTTTTCTTCCCCCCAAATCTTCATCTAATGTGAACTGCACAAAAGCCAAGATCTTTGATGCATTTTAAGTATTTAGAATAGTGCTTGGCACATAATAAGCATACAATAATTCAATTATTCAGTATTTGAATGGTGGTGGTATTTGACCAGAGTCCTGAAGGAAGTGAGAGAATGAAAATGTAAAGACACAGACCTGAGGCCTTGAATGTGACCATGCTATTGATTAACTGTGTAACACTGTGTAAGATAAACTTCCATAAATTAGTTTCCTTGATCTGTATAATGGGGGTAAAAATAGGACCTTCTTCAGAGGTTTGACGCTGAGTATTAAATGAATTTATATATAAAGTCCATAGAAAGGGTCTGAACATAACAAGTACTCTATAATTGGCTATTATTATTATTATCCTAGGGTAGAGAATTCCCATAGAGGACTGGAAATGACAGCGCACTTGGCAGGTTCAAGGAACAGCAAGGAGACTAGTATGGCTGGCTGGAGAAGCCAATGGAATAGTGGAAGGAAATAAGATTTGAGAAATATCCATGGGCCAAAAATCATGGGCCTGTACTCATGAAGGTGGCAGGGAAGAATACAAGAAATCCAAAACGCCATGTTCCCCCATTGAACAGAGGGAGACATACCTGTGTAGGAAAGGACAAATTTTACATGCTGACTGAAGAAGGAATGAGAAACCAGCAGAAACAAGATTTGGTGATGCTTGAGTCGCTGGGATGTCCAGAGATGCTTTGGTTTCTATCCTTTCCAAGAGTTCCTCATCTTGTTTCCATGCTGAGAACCACCTCAGAACCCTTCCAATAAGTCCACCTTTCCTATTTTAGTGGGATGAGGGGGTAGTTTAGTCTTATGTGATTGGGTTTCTATCACTGCAAGCAGTAGGGTCCAGAAAAATATACCTCCTAGCAGCCACAAGACATAGGTACTACTATTATTACGCTTATTTTAAAAACAAGAAAAAGGAAGTACCAAAAGAGTAAAAATTTCCCAAGGTTATGTATCTGCTAAGTAGATTGACAGAGAATTGAGTTCACAACAGCCTTATTCCTTTACATTTCCCTTAAATATCAATCTGCATTGGGGTTAGGAAGATAGACTCTGTGCCAGACTGCCTGCGTTCTTATCTTAGCTCTTTCACTAAAATTCTGCTTTGTCACAAATAATTTCCTCATTTACAAAACTTAGCTAGGAATAGTACATTGCTTAGAGGGTTGTTGTGATGTTTAAAAATATTAACACATGTAAAGCACTTAGACCAGTACCCAGCATATGGTAAACTGTCAACAAAATGTTGATGGTGGTTCATTATTGTTGTTATTATTACTGAAATGACTGGGTCAGAGCTTCATACAAGCATGTCCTGTTTTTATTAGGTTTTTATTTTTGATTGGCCTGTGAATCAATTTCAGAATTCCTTCCAGAGAGAGCAGCACCACACTCACAGTAGACCTACAGCCAGCGCTCCTCCTATACAGCAGCCCATTCTCTATCTTGCCATCAACTGTATCCTCTCCCCTGGTCTTCCTCCTGAAGACAATTCATAATTGTCCTGGATTTGGCATTTAGCCCTCTCATTTCTCTTTGCCTTCTCTCTCTGGACAATCTCACCAGCCCCCCAGGATCAACTATCAAGTCACTGTATATGAATCTGTAAATCTACTATTATTGCTGTATTAGTTTCCCATCACTGACGTAATAAATTACCACAAACTAAGTAGCTTAAAACAATAGAGTTTCTCATCTTATAGTTCTGGGGTCAGAAGTCCAAAACAGTTTGACAGAGCTTCGTTCCTTCTGTAAGGACTAGGGGAAAAGGTGTTTCCTTGCCATTTCCAGCTTCTAGAGGCCACCTGCTTTCCTCGGCTCATGGCCCCATCCTCCACCTTGAAAGCCAGCAGTGTAGCATCTTTCAATCTTTCTCTGACTCAAAGACGTCTGCTTGCTTCCACTGTCACATCTCTTTGTTTCTTTCCCTTATAGAATCTCTTAGGATTACTTTGGGCACACTCAGAAAATCCAGGATAATCTCCCACCTCAAGATTTTAACTTGATCACAACTGCACAATTCTTTGTTATGTAAGATATAATATTAATAGTTTCTGGGGAGTAAGATGTGGACATCTTGGGTGGGGCATGATTCTGTCTACCATACTAGCTTTGACTTTTCTCCAAAGTGTTATATTTACAGAAAATTGCCCAATGTCCCACTTCTGAAAGTTCCAACTCTACCTAAAAATATTTTAAAATGTAATCATTTCTCAACACATATTCAAGGAACCTACTCCCTTTCTTTCAACTAATATTGCATAACCATTATCCCGGTCATCCTCACCAGAAAACATGATGAAAGGATAACATAATGTATGAAATTGTGGCCACTAGGGGAAAATTGCCTAGATTCAAATCCTGGATTGAGTATTTAGCTAAGAAATCTTTAGCCAAGCTCTCTTAACAACATTACATCTCAGATCCTCACCTAAATATAGAGATAATAGTGGTGTCTACTTAACAGATTCCTTTCAAGAAGTAAATAAGGTAATTCATGAATAGTGTGTGTCACAGGGTAAGTGCTCAATAAAGGTTAGCTAATTCCCTCATCCCCTGTATTAGTCAACACAGGCTAGGGTTACTGCGGTAACAAATAAACCTAAAATCTCAGTGGTTTAAAGCAACAGAAGTTTCTTTGTCCTCCACAGGACATGATTCTCATGGATCAACAGGCTCTCTGCTCCTCATAGCCACTCAAGGCCCAGGCTAAAAGAGAAGTCACCTTCTCAGATATTCCAAATCTCAATGAAAGCGGAAAAGAGAGAGCTCTGAACAGTCATACATTGGCGATTAAGTACTCAGGCAAGAAATTACATACTTCACTTCCATATATAACTTATTGTCTCAAATTAACCACATGACCCCATCCAACCACAGAAGGACAGAAAGTGCACTCAGTGTATCTGGAAAGAGAAAGAACTGAAACTATTTGACTAATAGCACTAATGACAACCACATCCCCAAATTCAAATTATTTGAGTCCTTGTTAGATTACCTTTCACATTACTTTTATATCTAGGCTCTATTTTCACTTCAACTGCAATTTCTGTAGCTATGCCTTAAATGATATTTTACTTGGACTGTGGCAATAATCTTACTGGTTTTATTTCTTCCACTCTCTCATATTTTTTTTTGCGGTAATATTGGTTTATAACATTATATAAAATCAGGTATACATCATTATACTTCTATTTCTGCATAGATTACATCATGATCACCACCCAAATACTAATTACAATCCATCACCACACACATGTGCCTAATCATGCCTTTCACCCTCCTCCCTCTCCCCTTCTCCTCTGGTAACCACCAATCCAATCTCTGTCTCTATGTGTTTGTTTGTTGTTGTTTTATCTTCTACTTATGAGTGAGATCATATAGTATTTGACCTTCTCCCTCTGACTTATTTCGCTTAACATAATACCCTCAGTGTCCATATTGTCACAAATGGCTGGATTTCATTGTTTCTTATCGCTGAGCAGTATGCCATTTTGTATATATACCACATCTTCTTTATTCATTTGTCCTTGATGGGCACTTAGGCTGCTTCCAAGTCTTGGCTATTGTTAATAATGCTGCAATAAACACAGGGGTGCATGTATCTTTACACATTTGTGTTTTCCTGTTCTTTGGATAAATACACAGCAGTGGAATACCTGGATCATATGGTAGTTCTATCCTTAATTTTTTGCACTCTCTCATATTTTTAATGCATCCTGCAAACTGACGATATGTCTCAATTATATCACTTCCTCCTCCACAATCTTTTGACAATAAGACAGTTTAGTATAATAGTTAATAGCCTTGGCTCTGGAGTCAGACAGATCTAGATTCAGACAGATATGCTATTAGTCAGATATGTGACTTTGGGAATATTACTTAAACTCTCTAAGCTTCGGCGTGGTTTTGAGGATTAAGTAAACTGATGTTGGTAAATTGCATATTTACTCACTATAAAACTTGATATTATCATAGTTCAATAAATGTTAGCTCTCATTTTCTTCACTGCCTAATGAATAAGGTACAAAATTCTTCACACGACACTCCAGTTTAAGCCTGAGAGAAACTTAATTTCCAGCCTTGTTTTCTGTTCTCTTTCCCTCATGAAGCTTACATTGCAGTTCCACCATCCTGCATTCCATCAATAAAGCATACGCTCTCCCACCATTATGTCTCTTCACAGATGCACCCCATATCCAGAAATGCCCATTCTTTCTTGATCTTGTAGAAATTTCCCCCATAATCCAAAGCCCATCTCAACACTAGACTTCTTCACGAAGTCTTCAATGATAGTCAGAATGAATCACTTTCTTGCCTCCTTCTTTGTGCATTTATTGTATGACTTATGTTTTGTTCCTTGGATTGTAAGACTTCTTTTATTTTTGCACCCCAGTAGATTGGAAGGCCCTTGACTCAATTCACAACATATGGACTGAGGTGCTGCTATGTCCAGAACTGGGCAAAGAACTGTGGACATATTAGTTAATAAAACAGATGTGGGCCCAGCCCTGTTGGGCTGTGCCTTTCCCACTGGGGTACCTTGCACATGAGTGTTTGTTGAATTGAATTATTTTCTTACATGAGGCAGACTGAGGAATCTTTACATCATTCTGACTCTTTCCTCTGGATTCTGTCCAGATTCCACATATCTGTTTAAATTGCTTTGGTCAGTTCTAAACATGAAGCTCTTATAAAAGCTTTACAAATGCTGAGGACTGTGCGAGGGTTAACTCATGTTTCCAATAGTTACACTCCTGTTTATATGTCCCAGAATCAAGCTTTGCTTCACGAACAACATGACTGTATTGTGGCTGTGTTTTGCTATACATTAAAATATGTGTTGGGGAAGGACCAGATTCTCAGCCTGTACAACTATAAACATTTTCTCCAAATCGCCTACAATGCGATCCACTCCACAAAGAATATGTACAAAAACAAAGCTTTGAAGCAAGGTATTTTCCCAACTTGAAGTGGAATAAAATATAAACTACCTAGCAACACTCTAACACTTCTTTTTATAATTAGCTAATGATACGTGCCAAGAAAATGTATTCCTCAGTCCCAAGAGATGCTTTCTCTGTGAAGTCTTGCCTGCTCACCTCAGTGTTCCCAGCAGAAAATTTGATTTGATCATTTGCATTCCCAAAAGAAGGAAACAGCAAGGTGTGGAGAAAGGCCTCAGTCTTGGGAGCCTGACAATCCTGGGTTCAAATGATGTCTTTGTCACTTAATAAGGTACCTTTAGCCATGTAATGTAATCTCTCTGAGCCTAAATTGTCTCATTGGTAAAATGGAGATAATTTATATTTCATAAGGTGGTTGTGAAGATTAGCAAGATGGTGTGTATTAGCTGCTTAGCAGGTAGGTGACATTTAGAATTGCCCGGTTTATGGCAGGTATTAGCTCCTGTAGTTTCCTCTGTATCAGTCTGCCTTGCCAGACCATGAGTCCCTTGGGAACAGTGACAATTTTTGAGAATGGTGATTATTTTGGTCATTGCCTCCACTGCCTTGCACAGTGCTCAGAAAATACTTAATAGATAATTTATAAACTCTGGCTGTTTATGAGTCATGCATGCTTTCTTTGACATGCGTTACCTACCCACCACTAAGCCCTTCTGATTTCACTGCATGTCGCTTCTCATTGAATAGTGACCCAAACCCGAAAGCCAGTAAGTGGACTGTTATTTGA
Source organism: Ceratotherium simum simum (assembly GCF_057802395.1). Taxonomy (NCBI): domain Eukaryota; kingdom Metazoa; phylum Chordata; class Mammalia; order Perissodactyla; family Rhinocerotidae; genus Ceratotherium; species Ceratotherium simum. Next base: position 83,976,777 of record NC_141901.1, read on the forward strand.
ATTAGTGTTAGAGGATTAAGACTTTAAATGTCATAAATGAGATATGGATTGAGGATCTTGTGCAAAAGAAATATTGTTATGTTCAACTTGGCAGCAATGACTTCAAATCAAAAAATTTTAGCAACGACCTCAGAATGCCCCTTAAAATCAGAGTACATTTATGTTTTGCTTTGACTTTTTTTCTGGATGTGTGTATGTGTAAATATTTCTAAGCTAAGGAGTATTATTTTCTTGTGTGAATAAATAAATGTATATGTATATTATGAATAAATAAATGTAAATGTAATGTATATGTTAGAGAGCATGAATAGAGTGATACTAAAAGTAATTGTAACATCAGACTAAATCCAAATTTAAAAGGTGCAAGGTCTCCATTTTATAGTCAATAACATTTCAAGGGACACAACCCAGTTTGGGTATTTTTGTCTTATACTCAATAAAATGCCTCTTTACCTTATTAGGCCGTGCCAGTTGCAGACAACTGTTGTCAACAACCAGTTAGCTCTATCAGTGAAGCAAATCATTACTAAATGCATGGTGCAATTCTGTCTCCAGCAGGATATGAGAAAGGAAATAAAACCACATTTTCTTTTACTTTAGGAATTAAAAACTGACAAGATATAAAGGAGAGTAAATTTTCAGGCTAATATAAAAGACTTTTTTTCATCATTTCTTAAAACCAGAGGGAATTATCTATTCCTAGTGTACACCGTCTCCAATTATGCCTCTTAAAATCTGCTCATTAAATACAGAAGGCGGGATAGATATGTGACATCCATCACCTTGGCAAATACAGCAAGCAGAGACAGAAATGGTAGACATAGGCAACCTAGAAGAAGAAAAGGAAATAAAAGGCTATTTTACTTCAAAGCCAGTTAGTCAGAATGGAGAGGGTTGAGATAATTGAAAAAGAATGGGAAGCTTTCCCCCATCCCTCATACTATCAGCGTAAAACAGCACTGGCCACATCGTCGGTACTCAACATACATCGGCTAATCAACTTATCCAGTGACAGAAAACTGAAGTCTCCAGCTACTGGAAGTCTATTCTCAAGAGCAGAAGGGCTTTTAACTAAGGCCAGAAAGCCTTTGGGACCACGAGAGGCAGAGAATGCAGCTGGATGGAGACCACACAGATTCTTCAAGCGATCGTACTTAGTCATCTAGGCAGGGCAAAGCTCAGAAAAGTAGAGCCCAGACAGACAGTCAGCCGAGAAAAACACTGGCTGGCTCCCTGCATTCCTGGATGGAAGGGTTTCTTTTCTGGCACAAGAATCTTCTAGGTCTGTAGGGCAGGAGATCTTCCAACTGTCAAAACTCTGTCTTCACTTTCCTGGTAAAGTGCCAAACCTGAAGTGTCAGGCAGGAAGAGCCGGTTGCTGTAGTACAACTGGCATTTACTCCTCACTGGCTGGGTCTGGAACACTCTGGAAAGAACCTACTTCTAAGGGTCACTGGGGACCAGCTTCAAATCCAGATGGTGTTCCCAGGAGCCTGGGAGCAACAGGTGCCAGGGAGTCTGGGCAGCGCCACCGGGGGAGACAAAAGTTGCTGCAGAGACAAGTGTTTGTGGGGAGAAGAAAGCTCTGCTGTTTTTAATCTGCTTGAACTGGCATCGAAAGGAAGATATTTCTTCTTGGAAGCTAGACCCAGGAGCAACCTCTGCTACTATGGGAACAGCTGTGCTAGCTCTTTGGGGATGGCTAAGTTCCAGAATTCAGGCTTAGCAATCCAAGAAACCTCTCTCGCTTTTGGCTCTAAATTGATCATCACACTAAAACTGAATGTTTAACTGGAAGAAATAACACTTCAAGGTCTGTTGTTTCAGGTGCAACTTATCCCTACAAAGTTTAAAGCTATAAGAACAACTACGATACTTTTAGTTTCTTCATAACCAAAAGCAATACAAATACAGATTTTAAAATCCTTACGGAGATTTTCATCTCAATGCACTGGGACTTGGGGATTTACACATATAATTCCCATTAACACTAATAGGCATTGGAGTATGCCCACCAATTCCCTTGCGTTGAAATGAGAACATAACCATATGGATACTAATAAATACATTTTTAATTCTGATTTTATGCAGATTTAACATAATATTTTATACAACACTTAGCAAACTCTTTGGAGACAAAGATCGTCTCAATTAATTCTCCCCAACAGAGACAAACACATTCATACAGACGCCTACTATTTCTGTAAGAATATTGATTTCTTTGATACAGAAGAGAAGATTTGACTAAACAATTGGCAGTAGTTTAAACGTATGCGTCGTCAAGATTTTTCAAGTGCAAAACGTTCTTTGTTTGCAAATATACCTTCTTTACGTGGAACAACCTCATGACCTGTCAGAGATTTTCTTCCAGGTAACATTTTAAAACTGAGAGCTGTGACTCTATCTTTTTACAGTGTTTTAGTGCCACCTCCTGGAAAAAATCTTTAAAAGCAAGAGATTCCAAAATTCAGGGAACCTATTTTCCATGCCAAGAAATAATGAGCTGAAAAATATTCACAAAGAAAAAAAGATTTTTTAAAAATGAAGAATAATAAGAAGAAGAAGAGGAAGAGAACTGATCAAAGAAAAAGAAAGGTTTTATTTGTTTGTTTTTAAGTAAGGATAAAGAGAGAAAAAAATTAAAAGAGATCAACCGCAATAAGAATAAATAGATTTTAGACTGATGGAAATGTTTTTCCTTTTTGTTATACTTAGAATTTAGCTTATTTTTTGATGGACACAGTTTTCAGAAAATCCCAAGATAATCAAAAACTTTAGTTTATTGTGTATACATAGGAATGAAATATGTATTCAGGATGAATTACCTAAAAAATCACAGAAATATGGGCAGGGTCATTCATTTAGGATTTACTAAAAAGAGCTCCAATATAAGTAATATGGAGGTATAAAATTTAAATAGATTTAAATAATAATAGGATTGACTTTTTAGAAATGAAATTCCCACACAGAAACACAATCAAAGTAGCACATATGGTATTTGAAAAAGAAAATTAAATTTTAAAAATTTAATTACCTTGAACTCAGTATAGAATAAAATGCAGAGACGCAATCCTCGGTAGAAGCAAGTGTTGATTTACCCAAATTTAACAATACAGCTGCTAACAAAGTGCACAGTCTCTAAAGACGTGACTTCTGAAAGGTTGTGCCTTCTCAGGTGAGTGTTACGAACTATCCAATGGGCCGCTCAGACCCAGGACATTGTAGTGTATAAGGCCTCTTAGCACTGGCCCCCCCACCCACTACCTCCTTAGAGAAAAAAGAAGAGAAGGCCCTCCTTTTTAGTTAGAGATCTCATTTAAGGAAACAGTCTCTTGGAAATACAGTTCTACTTCACACAATGAGTGCTTATTGAATTTGAATGTGAGAATCCCGGACAGTTGATTTAAAAAATGTACCAGAGGCCACTAGGCCTCAATACACTAAGCTTAATAATAATTGTGGAAAGATAATTAAAATTTTTAAATCTCCTTATTTTAATCAATCACAGGTTTATTAGGATGTTTTTAAAAAATAAATTATGTTTATCTTGCTGGGACCAGAAAGAGGAAAGTTAAGAAGAAAGGCTTGAAACATACAGTGTTTTAAGCCAACAATCTTGAAAAGACAGTCTCTTTGAGCAAAACAACATTCGAAAATGAAACATTTCTTATTTGAATGAGATCATTGATTGTTTTACCTCCGTATCTTAACGTGCTATAGTACCATTTCACACATATAGGCACAAACATATGCACAGAGACACACAAAAGAATCTTTTAATTCTGTCCTTAATTTAAAGCAAATTTTAGGTAGGCCACCTTGACCTGTCTTCCAAATTCCGGCCAAATGATTATTTGTACTTGAATGGTAGCTGAAACAATTGCAGGCTACAGGTTTATACATTATATTGCATCGTATTGAGATCATTTATTTTTTCCACAGTTAGGAAAGCTGTTGGAGAAGAATAAAAGCTGTTTCTATAAATACCACCAAAGAAGACAGTTAAAATGAACACATTTTTTTCTTAAGCCAGGATTTCAATCATTTTTATGTCTATTCCACAAGGAAAGCCCTAATATTATATAGCTCTTTCCCCATGCTCAGGCACTATAATATTGTCTTCTTGATGCACACGCCCAGCTTCTATTAACTAACAATAGTGCCTCCACACATACAACCCGAGGACACAGGAGCCTGGAGCAGCTTCTACTCCACACACAGGAATATGAGGATATGCTTTTCTTGATGTGCTTTAGCCGTGCATTAAAATGGATTATATTTCCATTAATGCACCTCATGAAAACAGATTGGCTTGTCTTCAAGTTATACGGATGAAGAACAAGAAGATGGGCTTCAAGCCATCACCAATTCAAACTGGTTTAAGAGAAGATAGGAACATTTGATTAACCCAGTGGATGAGTCTGCATTATACATCTCTATTACTATACATTACACATCTCTATGGTGTGTAAGAGGGTGTAATTATATATTTTTGCCTAGCCTTACGATCCAATGGGTACAATGAAGGCACATTAGTATAAAAGATCATGTTGAGCTCATCTCTACTCCTCTTCCATGTGTTCTAGCTGTCACATATCTCTCCAGTTCTCCCATAGTCATTTCTGGAAATGACTGGAAATGCAAGGATGGATCCCAAGTAGGTCTTCACATTTGTCTCCATTCAGCTTGTAAGCAAAATCACGATGGCATGTTATTATATTGAACTAAATGAATGATTGATTTCTACTCTATTTTGCTATCTCCCAAGAGCATTCTACCTCCAGTGCTGTCTTGACATTTGAAAAATTCTTCCAAAGTATTTTGCATTTTATTGATATTTAAATAAGTTATATTTAGCACTTTTTTTAGGTATATGAAAGACAATTGAATAAGAGTCTATCACAACTACAAAAAGATGGAAGATTCATGAAGAAAAAACCCACTGCTTTCAGGGATACATACACGAGCTGATTCTTGAAGCAATTTTTTATGTGAAAAGAATTACACATGTATTCATACAAAAAGTCTTAAGGGCTTTGAAGGGAAGTAGAGAAACAATATTTTACATATCCTCTGCAATGCAGAATATCTATAGTTTTTTCTGCATATTGGTCTTAAAACACTAAACCTCAAGGGCGTTTTGTGCCTAAAAAGTCACAAATTATAGTCATATGACAAATGACAGCATTTAAAATAGCCTTTCCTTTAAGATAAAAAAAATGTCATTTTATACAGCTCTATAAAATAGCCATAAAAAATAAAGAACTTTCCTTTAATTGTCCTTTCTGATAATAGTATTTCTTAGTGATACCATAAGGAATGTAATACTATAGAAGTTATACAAAAGAGATTATATACTTAATTAACAAATCAAAATATGGAAATAACTCAAATGTCCTGCAACTGATGAATGGATAAACACACCATGGTACATTCATACAATGGAATACTACCCAGCCATGAATATGAACAAACTATTGTTACACACAACAACTCAGATGACTCAAAAACTGAATGAGAGAAGCCAATCTTAAATGGTTCTGTACTGAATGATTCCATTTATATGGCATTCTTAAAGAGACAAAATTGAGTGATGGAGAACAGATCCGTGGTTGCCAGCAGAAAGGGATAAAGGGAGGGTGTGACCATAAAGTGATAGCATAAGGGAGTTTTGGGGGATGGTAACCCGTTCTGTACCCTGATAAAGGTGGAAACCATGCAAGTCTTAAAATTCATATAACTGAAAGCCAAAATAAAAAGTCACTTTTTCTTTATGATAATTCAAAAAATGAAACAAAAAGATACTATGTACTACTACATAAAGAAAACTGGAATTAAAGAAATACATGTGACTTAGGTCATTGATAAGAAACAACTGAATACATTTATGTAATTTTGTTTATAATGACTTTTTATTCATTTGTTTTATCCATTTAATTCATTTCTTCAACAAAACTTTATTGAAAGCCTACTATATCTTATTATTATAAACATAAGTTGGCGAGCAAAGCCAGACACATCTCTTCTTTTGTGGAAATTCACTGTTTGTTGATTCTTCTTCCTCACCTCTCACTTCTCTTGAATCCACCTAATCAAGATATTACCTCTATAACTCCCCTGAAACAGCACTTGTAGAGGTCACCAATGACCTTCGTATTGTGAAACTCAGTCTTCAACTTACTTGAACCAGCATCTTTTGGCACAGTTACTCACTCTTTCTTCACTTAGCTTCAGAGACACCACCACTCTTTTTTTCTCCAATCTCACTGACGACTCTTTATTTTTCTCCTTTGCTGAACTCTTCCCTTCATCCTGATTTCTAAATGTTAGCATGCTTCAGAGCTGTTTTTGAGCTTCTTCTGTATTAATACTCACGTCATAGGTAATTTCATGAAATGACACATAAATTAACATATCCAGGCCATCTTTTTCCTTAATTCCCCAAATCCTCTATCAAATTGACTACCTTACATCTCCATGTGGATGTTCAATAGCTATTTCCAAAAAATAACAACTCTGAACATTTCCACCACTACAAACAATAACAACAACCAACTCTCCCCTTCCCTTTACATTCTCCTCTACCTCAGGAAATGTCAGTGCCATCCTAGAATTTTCTCAGGCCAAATCTTTGGGTCAATCTTGACTCCTCTCTTTCTCTTTGGGAAGACAGGTACACAAGGAGGCTGGAAAGGAGATATTTGATAGACATATAATTATAGGCCACTTAAATATTTTTTATTAGAGTAAGAGAAAGCCACTGTTCTAACAGTGATTTTATCTAGTTGGATTTGTGTAGAAAATGTGTTGGGTGGGATTGTTGCAAGATAGAAGCAGAGAAGTGGATTAGGATACCAAAATAGTATTCCCAGAGAGAAATTATGGTAACTTAGATTGTGTGAAAGTTGAAACTGATAGGATTTGATTATGTACAGGACATAAAGGGTTTCTAATTCATGCAACCGGACAGATGGTGGTGTCACCGGAAGAGAACCTGTGTTGTGCTTATTTTTGTTTGTTTGCTTGGGGACAAAGATGGGAATCATTTGTTCAGTTTTGGCCATATTTAGCTTAAGGTGCCTTACCACATCTAAAAGAAAGTATCAACTAGCACTTACATATATAGTTATTAGTCTGTAACTTGGGAGATAAGTAAATCTAAAGACACATATTTCTGAGTCATTTGCATATTGAGAACAATTTAACCCAAGGTATTAACGATATAGACTATAGTGTATAAAATGAGACTACTACTTAAGCCTGATCCTTGGCAATGCCAATCTTTATTGGGTAGGTAGAGAAGAACGCACCCCCAAAAAGAAACAGAGGATAAGTGACACGAGAAGAGTGAAGTAAAACATATTATGACAGGGAAACCAAGAAAAGAATGACTTCAAGCAGGGTGAATCAAAAGCACAGGGTCCTGAGGAAAGTTCAATAAATTATTGATAATTATCTGAAGAATTTAGGAAGATAGGGATCATTTGTGGTCTTTACATGTTTTGGTGGAAGAATGAAGTCAGAATACTGAAGGACTAAATTAACAAGTAAATTGGAAGGAAGGAAATGGCAAATTTTAGGCAATTATGAGGAGAAATTTGGGTAACAAACTTTGAAGAGGGAAAGAAAGATAGGGCATGAAGCTAGAAGTAGCTAATGGCTAAAGCATTAGTTAGGATAAAGTTAAACAGACAATTTGATCTGAAGTGGGGACATTTCCAAGTAAAGGTGATTAAAAAAAGAGAGAAAAGAAGTTTAAGATATTTGCAAGGGTGTTGTTGAAATGATGAATCATAAAATTTAACCTGGATGACAAGACATGACAGCTACCTGCCAACAAATATAGGAATGAATAGATATGAATGAATAAGTGATACAGATAATATTGAATAACTGAATAAACAAGCTGAATGTTTAAGAGGACGTGGTAAAGAGTGTGAGGCTTGAATTACTTATTTTAAAGATTTTATTTATTCATTTTTTTTCCCCCCAAAGCCCCAGTAGATAGTTGTATGTCATAGGTTCACATCCTTCTAGTTGCTGTACGTGGGACTCGGCCTCGCGTTGGACGGAGAAGTGGTGCCCTGGGGCGTGCCCGGGATCCGAACCCGGGCCGCCAGCATCAGAGCGCGCACACTTAACCGCTAAGCCACGGAGCCGGCCCTTGAATTACTTATTTTAGAAGAAAAGAAATTGGAGGTGATGACATGATGTTAAGAATGACCACTGGAGTGGATTGTTGAGTGGAATAAAAGAGAAAGTCATTGGAGTTGAAAATGTCAAAACATCAAGAAGCCAGGACACTTAAGGATTCATCCTGTGAGCACTGATGGTACACAGGACGATAACAGTAAACTAGGCAACATAGTCTTCAATACATTGACTTGAGGTAAAAGAATTAGAGATTTTGACAAGAGTGGAATAGTAATGGGCTGGAGGTGACATTGGAGATAAAGGAAGACACCAAAACCTAATTCCTGGTGATAGGTTATATTGGGTGACAGAAAGTAAACAGAAAAGGGCAGTAGCATCCACAGGAAGGAAGCAGTTATCAGTTAAGACAAGATGGAGGGAAAACTGACTTATCATTGAAGATGTAATGGGGTTTGCCAGTTGTGGAGGAGCAACTCCAGGGGTTATGGTGAATGATTTAGAAGGTGCAGGAGTGCAGCACAAGAACAAAGCAGTGCAGAGTGTTATACAGAACATTAGAGCACAGCTGTGCCTGAGAAGCAGAGAGTTGGATCTTTAACTAAAACAGAGATCAGAAGTGCGTGGACTTAGATGCAACAATCTTGTTGAAGACTATGGGTATTTATTTTATCATTTGGGCTGGTCGACAGGAATCCCAGATGCCTGGAACCCTGCATACTATGTGTCTTGGCTGTGAGAAAACTCAGACTGTCAACTACACACACTGTATCGGCTGGTTGGCAGCAGATCCACAAACAGTAGACTCATCTCCTGAGCCTTCCGAATGATAGGTACTTCAAATATTTGACATGATCATGATTTAAAAATTTTTAAAAATTCAAAAACTATTGACAGAGGTAATCCGCTCAGGCTTCTAGATTAGAAAAGGAAGATGATACGGACAGCTAAAAGAATGATAAAGTATGAAATCATGTTCAACTTTTGGCATGATTAATTACTTCTCAAGTTAAATATGAAGTTGAATTCCTTAGGGTGCAAGCTTGGTCTTTAGGCTTGAAACTTTTGGCTTATCCCTCAAATGTAACAAAATGCTGCTCCCAAGTAAACAAGAAGATGTCTAGATAAAAAGAAAAGGGGTAGGGGCCGGCCCGGTGGCGCAAGCGGTTAAGTGCGCGCGCTCCGCTGCGGCGGCCCGGGGTTCGCTGGTTCGGATCCCGGGCACGCACGGACGCACTGCTTGGCAAGCCATGCTGTGGCGGCATCCCATATAAAGTGGGGGAAGATGGGCACAGGGCCCATCTTCCTGTGCCCAGGGCCGTCTTCCTCAGCAAAAAAAAAAAAAAAAGAGGAGGATTGGCGGATGTTAGCACAGGGCTGATCTCCTCACAAAAAAAAAAAAAAAAAGAAAAGGGGTATTTCTTATTCTGAGCCTCTTTTAATTAGAGGAAAAAGCACATCCTAGGAGTCCCAGCAGACCTCAACCCAGATTCCACTAACCATGACCAAGTCACATGCTCTTGGCCCGGCTGCAGAGACGCTGCCATGCACTGGGGACAATTCAGTGTCTGTAGTAGGAACTTGACTACAATGACAGTGAGGAAATGAGGGGGAAGAGAGATGACTAATGAATGCGCCACCAGTACCATCTGCCTGAGGAAGGTTAGGTGTCCTCTTACTGAATTGTAAGTGGGGTGTGTGTGTGTGTGTGTATGTAAATATATCTCTAAATACATTAAGGTTATTTTGTAAACACGTTATTCCCATTTGTCAAATGTCTCTTAATTATGTTTATGGGACCTATTGTTCCTTACAGAAACTTTTAATGTTTTTGTAGGCAACTCTGTCAACCATTTCCTTTATCCTTTGTGTCTTTGTGTCATGCGTTGAAAAGTTGTCTTCTATCAAAGATTCTAAAATGTTCCTTTCTATTTTCTTCAACTTTTGTCAAAATTTTACTTTTTAATATTACATTCATTGCTCTATTTGGAATTGATTTCAGTGAGGTATGAATTTTCATTACACTTTCCCCCAAAGGCAAACTAGTTTTTTAAGCGTCATTTGTTGAATAGCTAATCTGTTATCCATGAATTTGAAATACTACATTAAGAAAACACTAGAGGGCCGGCCCTGTGGCTTGGTGGTTAAGTGCGCGTGCTGCAATGCTGGTGGCCCGGGTTCGGATCCCGGGTGCGCATCGAGGCACCACTTCTCCGGCCATCCTGAGGCCGAGTCCCACATACAGCAACTAGAAGGACGTGCAGCTATGACATACAACTATCTACTGGGGCTTTGGGGGGAATAAATAAAATCTTTAAAAAAAAAAAAAAAAAAAAAGAAAACACTAGAAATCCATATAAAACTGAGACAGATCCCAAATTCTTTCTTTTTTTATTCACCTATTTAATTAATTTAATTAATTTTGCTTTAGTCCTGTATTTTAAAATATAAATGGAAAGCAAAGAAAGAACAGAGATAAACTTGCCACGTTCAGTCCAAACTATACCTGGAGGATTACAGGTTTGCACTCACCTTTTTGGATGAACCAGAACCTCATGCATGAACAGAACACTTCAATGTGGAAGTGAGAAGACTTGAAAATGTCTGTTCTTTTTTTTTTTTAAATTTTTTGTTTATTGCAGTAACATTGGTTTATAACATTGTAAAAATTTCAGGTGTACATCATTGTACTTCTATTTCTGCATAGATTACATCATGTTCACCACCAAAATACTAATTACAACCCATCACCACACACATGTACCCAATTATCCCTTTCACCCTCCTCCCTCCCCCCTTCCCCTCTGGTAACCACCAATCCAATCTCTGTCCCTATGTGTTTGTTTATTGTTGTTATTATCTACTACTTAATGAAGGAAATCATACGGTATTTGACCTTCTCCCTCTGACTTATTTCACTTTGCATCATGCCCTCAATGTCCATCCATGTTGTCACAAATGGCTGGATTTCATCATTTCTTATGGCTGAGTAGTATTCCATTGTGTATATATACCACAGCTTCTTTATCCATTCGTCCCTTGATGGGCACTTAGGTTGCTTCAAGTCTTGGCTATCGTGAATAAGGCTGCAATGAACACAGGGGTGCATGTACCTTTGCAAATTGGTGTTTTCAAGTTCTTTGGATAAATACCCAACAGTGGAATAGCTGGATCATATGGTAGTTCTATCGTTGATTTTTTGAGGAATCTCCATACTGTTTTCCATAGTGGCTGCACCAGTTTGCACTCCCACCAGCAGTGTATGAGAGTTCCCTTCTCTCCACAACCTCTCCAACACATGTTGTTTCCTGTCTTGTTAATTATAGCCATTCTGACGGGCGTGAGGTGATATCTCATTGTAGTTTTGATTTGCATTTCCCTGATAGTTAATGATTTTGAACATCTTTTCATGTGTCTGTTGGCCATCTGTATATCTTCTTTGGAGAAATATCTGTTCAGGTCTTTTGCCCATTTTTTAATTGGGTTGGTAGTTTTTTTGTTGTTGAGATGCATGAGTTCTTTATATATTTTGGAGATTAAGCCCTTATCAGATGTATGGTTTGCAAATATCTTCTCCCAATTGTTAGGTTGTCTTTTCGTTTTGTTGATGGTTTCCTTTGCTGTGCAGAAGCTTTTTAGTTTGATGTAGTCCCATTTGTTTATTTTTTCTATTGTTTCTCTTGCCCGGTCAGATGTGGTGAAAATGTCTGTTCTGACTTTGTCGACCCCATTCAGCTGCAGGCTCTGAAGATATTCTGCCTGTAAGTTCCAGCCCCTTCTGCTGAACAGCCAGAATATTTTTCATCAGTAACAAATGGTTATTGATCTCCTACTGCATGCCATGCACTGTTCTAGGAAGGGAAGGAAAATAATGGTTGAGACAAAGTCCATGCTTTTACCACATAACTAAGCAAATAAAGATAATTTTATATAGTGGTAAGTGCAAAGCAGAAAAGAAAACAAAGTGGTGAGACTGAAAGTGACTAGGGCCTATTGGGGAGTTTTGAAGAGGGAATCAGGGAAACTCTGACTTGTGATGCAGTCAAGACTGAGGGATGAGCAGGAGCCAGCCAGGAGACGCCTAGAGGCTGAGCATTTCAAGCAGAGGCAATTTCAAGTGCAAAAGTCTGAGGCTGGAATGAGTTTAAAATTTGGGATATTTGAGGAAAAGAAAAAACTGTAGTGTAGTCAGGGGTAGTGGTGGGGAAAGTGGGAAATGAGGTTGGAGAAATAGGCGGGGAGGCAGATCAAGTAGGACATTGTAAGGCATTGTAAGGACACTGGATTTCAGACTCACCAGCTGGTCGCTTTTTAAATGAGCTTGCTACTCTAAAATCAGAATCTTGTCTATTTAGGAAATCTTTCAGGAGCTTCCTGCTTTACCTTTCATTACTGCTACCATCACAACCCTTACTCTGGCCTTTTCCTGAGTATGGTCCCACTGGCGCCATTGGTATGAAGATCAGTGGGGAAATGACTCTCCTATCAAAGATTTCACAGAAAACACAAATCTGACTTTGTCACTCTCTTGTTACGCCTTCTGTGAAATTTTTCCTGATACTATTTCTTTTTCTGATGTTTTGTTGCACTCTTACTATCTTAATAATAGTGCTTCATCTCTATTAAGGTCACTTACTATGCACCAGGCAATGTTCTGGGAGTTTCACATCTGTAACTCATTGAATCTTCACAACAATCTTGTGGAGCAGAAACTGTTATTATTCCCACTTAACAGATGATGGAACTGAAGCGTAGACTCTGCCCACAGTCACACAGCTAGTAAGTGGAGGAGCTGGGATTTGAATACAAGAAATATGTCTCCAGAGCCCGAATGCTGAGCCATTGTGCTTTGCTGGATCCCAAAAGCCCTTGTCAATGGTGCTGTGCATTTGACTGATGCTGAATATCCTGGAGAACCAGCAGAGGAGAATTATTTAAGAAACGCAACTTCCTAATAACAGGATCCCACAATGTGCGTATTATTTGTACATGTGTTTCTTTATTTAATACTCACAATAACCCTAGAACATAAGCATTTCTTCATCTGGTGCCAGAGCCAATTTCTAACATTACTACACTACTGCTTCTCAACATCTCACAGTGTCCTAAGCCCTCTCAGAGGAGAGGCTGGGAGACAGAGCCCTTACCCCAGAGGACTGTGTGTTTTTACCTTGCTGGGGAAATATTCAAGCTGCCCATCCCTCCAGGCCAAGGTCCAGCAGCAATTCTTCTGAATAACGGAAGACAGCAGATGCCAGTGCCCACTCTGATTGGCTCACCCGTTGCTGGAGCTTATTGGTTTGGGGCTGCAATTAGGCAGCTGTGTCTGACATGCAGGAGATGCTCAATCAGTGTTCGCCGAGTAGATGAAGAGCGCCCTGAAACACTAACAGACTCTGTCTCCCACCCTGTTATTTTTATTTTTTAGAAACACAAATATAAGTCTCCTTGTTCTCTTCCATTTCCTTGGTTGACTCCTATCTGAACACATACAGTGTGCACTACGGGCTAGGCACTGTTTTAAGTACTTAGCAAATAATTCAGGACCCTGAAACTCACAAAAACCTAATGAGGCAGACACTATTGTGCTCTCCTTTTGCAGATAAGGAAAACAGGCATAGAGAGATTAATCTACCTTTCTAAAGTCACAAAGCTAGTAAATAGTAGAGGCAGGCTTCAGACACAAGAAGCCTGTTTCCAACTTCTGAGTTATTAGCCACCTTGGTGCTACCTTAACACGGGTTGTTTGTCGCTGAGACCCTCCTCATGCCTCACTAGCTTGATGGCTAAAGTGAGAGGCCATTTATAGTTATGCTTTGATTATAGCATCTTGAAGCCACTATCCTTTTACTCATGGTAATTTCCAGTTTTTCCAGAATTCACTCTCCACATAAATATTTACACAAGTCCCCAGACCTGCTTACACTCTGTCCGTAAATCAGTTCTTGTCAGAGCTCACCTGTTGCTGATGGCATCACTCAAGGCTGAACTCCACAACTGATGGTGTCCCACCCTCCCCCAAGCGGTTCCAATTGTGTCCAGCCTTGTAACCTGTTACCATTACCCCCCAGTGGACTGTCTTTGCTCAAGTGGAGCCAGATATTTAGAGTTTGATAGCTCATCTGAAAGTGCCTGCAATCCTCCAAGATGTAAAACCTCCTGTCTTCACAGCTTCATAAGCCAAAGAGAAGGATGTGCTCTCCTCACTTACATCCAACCAGAGACTAACTGCAACAAAGCTACCTGGACCTGAAATATTACGCTCTTTAGTGGCACAGCACTTTCAATTCACAGACCTGTCCATTTCCCCAGAGAATACACTGGATCCAAATAGACTCCCGAATCAGCTCCTCCCTGTGCCTCACACTAGCCCTCCCCTCTGATGGACCAGACACTGCTGCTGTTTGTCCACCAGTCCACACTCTCTCTCTTCGGACTGGGTTCTTCTTAGAGCCTTCTTTTGTTCTTTCCAATTTTCTGGCATTTTCTGGATTCATCCTAGTAGATCAGCCTTTTTTCTTTTTATGTTAAACCTCAGTGGGGCAAAAGACGTCATGATTCTAATTATTCCTCGTGCTCCACTTCCACAAGACTTGTTTGGCCTTTCACGTAAATCCACAGCTCCATTCAGCGGAAAGTGCTTACCAGCTTTACCAGGAAAGCTGTTCAAAGAAGGCAATTGCCTCACATCATCTGCTAATGGACCTATGGCCTTGGCCTTGCCCATCTAGAATAACTTACTACATTTTGCTTTGAGATTTTCTGGGTCTGCCATTGTGACTTTTGTCCATCCTCACTATATTCCAAAATTCAAGATATTCACCAACACAGATATTTTGAAGTATCATGTTCAAATCTATAATTCAATATCCATAAATTAAACATCTTTTCCCTCAGCCCCTAAGCTTACTTTATTTTTTCAAAATCTTTTTAAGGTCCTAATCGTTCCAAAGTCCATTTCTTGCGCTTTGTTCTTATCAGAGTTAGAAACTAACAAGGTAAATAAATGATGTGCAAACCATCTTTCATAGCAAGGTATATGTGTTTATTCCAACCCAATAAAGAAAAGTATAAATGGCAATGCTTTCAGAATGATTTCCCATAAATAACACCTATAATTTTAAATATTCATCAGGAAGAGAAAAACTCATCAACAAACCTCAATAGTACTGTTTTCTAAAGCTTCTCCAACATTATAACTGCTTAAGAGTTGAATAGTCTAAGGTTCACATGTAGCAGAGTAATCTCAATTCTAAATTAACTCTGAAATTAGTTTTCTTCAGGTCACACACATAGCTCTAAATCCTACAACCCCTTCTTCAAAACATAGGAAATTTGAAACAAGTTATTTTCTTGTTTGCTGCAGACTAGAAACCAACCTAATCCTTCTGAGCACCAAATCCAGAGGGAGTAAGAGAGAAAGGGGGATGGCTCATTTATAATTGTCCTTTCCTGGTTTCCTAGAGGAAAGGTTTCAAGTAGTTTTTAACTGTGTATCTAGGCTTCTCAGAGATATGGTGGTGGGTTGACTAGTGTCCCCTCAAATCCATGTCCACCCAGAACCTCAGAAGGTGACCTTATTTGAAAATAGTGTCTTTGCGGATGTAACTAAGTCAAGGTGAGGTCATCCTACATTAAGGTGGTCCCTAAATACAACGACTGGTGTCTTCAAGGAGAGAGGGCACATAAAAAGACATATTGAGAATATCATCTGAAGACAGAGGCAGAGATGAGAGTTATGCTGCCACAAGTCAAGAAACACCTGAGGCCACTAGAAGCTGGAAAAGACAAGGGAGCATTCTTCCCTAGAGCCCCCAGAGGGATCATAGTCCTGCTGACACCTTGATTCCAAACCTCTAGACTCCAAAAATGTGAGAGAATAAATTTCTGTTGTTTTAAGCCACCCAGTTTGTAATACTTTGTTATAGCAGCCCTAGGACACAAATACATATGGGAATGCTCATTTAAGGCTGTCATTTTGGGCACTCCACATATAAGTTTGAAAAGCCATCGATAAATTATTGTTGCATCTGGAGTTTTTAATCAGTAAGAGGCACAGACTCTGGTGCCAAGTTGCCTGGTGAATTAGTCTGCTCTGGCTGCCGTAACAAAATACCGCAGACTGGGTGGCTTAAACAATAGAAATTTATTTCTCATAGTCTGGAGGCCAGGAAGTCTAAGATCAAAGTTCTGGCCAATTCAGTTCCTGGTGAGAGCTCTCTTCCTGGCTTGCAGACAACTGCCTTTTACCACGTCCTCACGTGGCAGAGAGAGAGAGAGAGAGAGAGACAGAGAGAGAGACAATGCAAGTTAGCTCTCTGGTGTCTCCTCCTTCTCTTAGAAAGACACCAATCCCATCAGATTACATCCCTGCCCTTATGACCTCGTTTAACCTTAATTACCTCCTAAAGGCCCTATCTCCAAGTACAGTCACATAGGGGCTTAAGGCTTCAATATATGAATGGGGGGGTGGGGGCAGACACAATTCAGTCCATAGCACCAGGGGTTTAGTATAAGTCTTCCACATTTTAGCCATGTACATAATCCTAGAAATGCAAATTATTTAACCTATAAGCTTTCTGGCTGTCAGTTTTTTCCTTTGTAAACGGGAATTTACAAAATGGGAACCCACCTCACAGCGTTGTTGTAAGAATTATGTGTCTAGACAGTCCTCGACTTAAAATGGTTCAACTTATGATTTTTTGACTTTACGACTTCTGCGTGCAAAAGTGATACACATTCAATAGAAACTATACTTCAAATTCTGAATTTTGATCTTTTCCCAGGCTAGCAATATGCTATACAATATTCTTTCATGATGCGGGGCAGTGGCAGCGAGCCACAGCTCCCAGTCGGCCACACGATAACCAGAGTAAATAACCGATACACTTAAAACCATTCTGTCCCCATACAACCATTCTGTTTTTCACTTTCAGTACAGTATTCAATAAATTACATGAGATATTCAACACTTTATTATAAAATAGGGGTTGAGTTTGATTTTGCTCAACTGTGGGCTAACATAAGTGTTCTGAGCACATTTAAGGTAGGCTAGGCTAAGCTATGATGTTCGGTAGGTTAGGTGTATTAAATGCATTTTTGACTTACCATATTTTCAATTTACAATGGGTTTATAGGGACATAACCCCATCATAAGTGGAGGAAGATCTGTATTAATACGTCTAAATTATTTTGAAAAGTGCCTGACACACACTAAACACCTGATAAGAATTAGATATAATTATAATTATTAAGATGTACATAAACCATGATCTGACTCTGGTTTATTTTTTCATATTTTATGATTATAGCATTATAGAAGAACATGGTATTCATTGATAGCCACACTTTCAGACCCTAAGTATAAAGTTTCCTTTGGACATTGATTCATAGACTTGTGCTATTCCCTAAGCTCCCACATTTACAAACATTTGTAATATTTGTACTGTGACACTGCTCTTATAGCTGTTTGTCAACATTTGCCATCTTCCATGGAGGCCGTAATGACATCACTGACCATGTGAAAACAAGAGAAGAAAAATCTACTGGAGATCCTTTACCATCTACTTTAAACATTAATATTTTTCTTAAGAAGACTACACACCAGAAGATAATTTAGTGCTTGTAATTGCAGAAGATTTGTTTACATGTCACTCTGCTAAGTGTAGCTTTTCTTTTAGATCACAAGTTTCTTTTAAATTATTTACTTCTCTTGTGTGCATATGAAGAGTGCAGCAATAGCTGCTAATGTATTGCCTCCTTTAGCAGAAGAATTTCACCAACAGTTAAAAGATTCTGGTTTCATATTAGTGTCATCTGATGCTTCAAAAAAATTTAATGTAACTGCAATAATGGTTTGAATTTCTCACATAATTCATAGGCAAAAATAAAATGACTGCAAGTTGATTCTGTCAAAAGATACTCGGTTAAATATTTGACATTCTTGTGAATGCTTCTGTTAATTCAGGTAGAAAGTTTAGCACTGCAGCAATAAAACACAGACAAATATGAAGGATAACAATATCATTGTACTAATGTTCTTATAAAGTTAAAAATATCGAGATAGTCTTAAGTTGGTTATGATTCACATATAATTTCCAATTGCATCCAAACAAACAGCAGTGTTCTATAAATAAAAACGATACCTATAATTGTAAAAATTTACAGACATACATATATGCATATAGATTAGGGTAATTTAACTACAAAACTTTTTCTGATTGGGTTAATGTTAAATACAAAAAAAAAAACCACATTTTTCTCTGAGAGTATGTAATTTATTCATTCTCTCCCCACATTAATAATATTTTGGAAATGTTTGACTCTGAACAACTGCTTTGTCAATCAAGTTAAATGTCCTACAATGGTATTGACATTTTTTAGAAAATAATCCCCTAAATCTTGACGTATTTTTTCAAAACAAGAAATTAGAAATATTCAACTTATTCAACAAATGGAGCCCCTTACGAAATTTCAGATCTGAAGATTTTATTTATTTCTTTATTTATTTTTTTTTTTTTAAGATTTTATTTATTTTTTTATTTTTTCCCCCCAAAGCCCCAGTAGATAGTTGTATGTCATAGCTGCACATCCTTCTAGTTGCTGTATGTGGGACTCGGCCTCAGGATGGACAGAGAAGTGGTGCCTCGATGCGCACCCGGGATCCGAACCCGGGCCACCAGCATTGCAGCGCGCGCACTTAACCACCAAGCCACAGGGCCGGCCCTGAAGATTTTAATAAATTGAAATTATTGACAGCTTGCAAACAAGAACACAGTATCATCACTTTCAAATTAACCATGCAATGTGAATTTGAAGAATATTCGAAAAAAATATTAAAAAAATAAAATTGATAAAGCCATGGTAAAAATATATTCTTTTTAGAAAAAAAATACCAGTGATATAGTATTAGAGATAGTTATGGCTAAGCCATCTGTGTGAAAATGTACCAAGAACAATTATTCAGGTTATGTTAATTTTTAAGTAAGATATTTAGTTTTTAAATGTGACTTTACCAAATACTGATTGCTTTTGGAGAAAATTTTTGTTTTGAAAATATTTCTTGAATATAATTATTTTATAAGTCTACAAATATAATTAATCCAACTTGTCCATTCATAAATGCATATTTTAAAATCCTATCAACTTAATTATTTATATGGGCCTCCTTCACTTCCCAAAGGGTACCAGTCTGGAGAATAAATGTATGTTCACCTTACTTATAAGCCTTGCAAAACTTTGGCTTTTCCTCTGCTGGAAATAAAAAACCATTTGAGCTAAGGCATGACATGATGAAGCTTGCAGATTATATATCCAGAACATGTATATTCATCTATATTCTAAGATCTTTCTATCTGCTATGGGGTGAGCAACACGGTGAGCCATACATAGAGACCAAGTAGATGCCAATTGCAATAGTGCTGTGAGAGATGATAATGTGTTAGCAGTGGCCACGGTGAGTGTTGTTCAGGTTTAAGGTCTAGTTCAAAGGCAGAACCAAAAGCCTTAGGTGACATATTGGATGTTGGGTGTGGGAGAAAGATAAGAATTTTGGTCTAACCAACAAGCAGGTTTGGTCTAACCAACAATGCGAATGAAGATGCTACTTTAAAAGATTAGAAAGTATTTTAGAGGATGAGGTTTGCTGACAGGAAGTGAAAAGATTGTAAGTCCAGTTTGGGACATCAAAGTCAAGATGCCTATTAGACATCTGAGTGACACTGGCAAGGAAGCAGTTGAACATATGAATCAGGTTTAGAAGAGACTGGTCTGGAGATATAGCTGAAAATCTTAGCTATTTAGATAGCACTTAAATCCAGAAGATTGGATTAGATCACCAAGGAATGAATCAAGGCAAAGAAAAAAAGAAGTTAAGAAACTAAATCTCAAGGCCTCCACCATTTTTAGATAGAGAGGCCATATAGATATGAGGGGCAGTGAGAATTGACCATTGGACTTAGCAATGTAGACGTCATAGTTGACCTTGAAAATAGCAGTTATGGTGAAGTCATGAAGGCAAGAGCCTGACTAGAGAAGTAAAATTATATGGTCTCTGGAATTTGCTTTTATATACTTCAGCTAAAACAAGAAAATAAAAAGAGAAAAAGATAGATGTAGACAGTATGGAAAATAATTGTTAAATCTGAGTGACAGGAATGTAGGATTTCATTACCCTATTCTTTCTACTTTTGTTTAGGTTTGAATTTTGCAAAATAAAAACCTCAATAGAGAAGAATAAAAGCAGAGAATCAAATAAGCAATTATACACACCGTTTCTGAGTAGTTTAGAAAAGGGAGATGAGAAATGAGGCATTAGAGGAGGGCTAGCTGGAGAGCAAGTAGAGTCCAGAGAGATTTTTTTCTAAAATATATGAAAAATTATTACTTATTTGTATGATGATAGTACTGATCCAATAGAAAGGAGAAATTGATGGTTCATAAAAGGAAAAGGGAAGAAATGCTGGAAAGATAATTGAGCAGATAAGATGGGAGGGAATCCAATGGAGGGTTTGGCTTTAGATAGGAGCATGGCATAATTATAAGAGTGATGTAGGGTCTACAAACATAGTTGAAGTTAACTGGGTATTGTGGTAAAGGAAGTATGTGGCATCTTTATTCCAATTGTTTCTATTTCCTTAGAAATAGAATAACCAAGGCCAAAAGCTGAGAGTGAAGGTCGATAAGAGAATGTTTTAAATTTAAGAAGGAAGCAGGAAATATTTACCTAGGAGAGCAGCAGAGTGAAAGGATTGAGTTTCTGGTGGGCCAGGCATCTTGGTTATGTGCTTTTTTCCTCCACTGTGGACAGGAGCCCCAGTGTAGATGTTGAGTACAAAGAGAATTGGATTCATTTGGAGTTCAAATTTTTTGGACTTGTACAATAAAGGGCAAGACAATGAAGACTATATGCAAGGCATAAGGAGGAGAGAGTAAAAATGTTATAGACTGAACAGACTGTAGGTCTCAGCATACACAGAGTCTAATAGGGATGAGAATTTGCAATGAGTTTATTTGTATGTTGACTGCATTAAAACGTAAAATACTTTTCATTAAAACACATCACAAAAGTGGAAAGAGCCTGAAAATTGAAAAAATATTTAATTTTTTATATTCATTTATATTTATGTACAATATACCATACATAGTTACAATATATTTTTTTAAAACTCCTAAAAACAGTAAGAAACAAACACAATGCATAGACAATTCACAAGAGAGGCCAATAAACATTTGAAATGATGTTCCACTTTACTTGTAATTAAGAAAAAAATAGATGAGTCATAATGAAATACCATTTCATAATAATAGAGTTGGCAAAAATGTAAAAAGTCACTTAATATCAAACGTCGGCAAAATAAGGAAGCATCAAGAATGTTTATACACTGCTAATGGGATTGGGAATTAGTACAATCACTTGGGAGAATGTATAAAATAGCGTTTATAAAAAAAAAAGAAAGAAAGACAAGACAAACTATTTAAATATCTAAGCAGGAGAATAGATAAATGAATGTTGGTGTATTCATACCATGGTGGGGGAAATGAATATAGATAAATCTAACAAACATAATGTTGGATGAAAAAAATGAAGTTGCGCATTGAAACTAATTATATAAAGATTTAAGTATTCAAAACAACATTATGTATTACTTAGGGATATATACATATATGGAAAACTATAAAGAAATTCATGATAGTACTAAATAACAATGTTAGGATAATGATTACTTCTAGAGGAGAGATGGGCTGTGTACAAGAAAGATTTGTAAGATTCAACTATATTGGGAAAGTATTCTCTTGAGCTGGGTGGTAAGTACGTGGGTACTTGATATAGTATTCTTTATATGTTTTTAGACTTCTTAAATGTTAATAAAGGTTAACCTAAAAACCAGTAGTATATTAACTAGCAACTTCAGTACTACTACTATAATGGAGTCTCCTTTTTTTCTTTCTCTTCTCATTTTTTATCATCCTCATACCCCTTCATCTTTTCCTTCACTCCTGCATATATTGATTCACTCCCTATTGGATTCCACTGACTGTGCTTCAGAAATGTATACATTTCTTTGAATTTGCAGTCTTTTACTAGTGCTCTAAATTTTGTAAAAGGACCACACTGAGGAACATATATATATATATGGATAGGTAATTTCCTTGATCCTAACCATTGAAAGGGGAAAAATATTAGAGCAATTCTTCTTCTCTGAATTCATCTATTTCCACGAAATCTCATTAGTTAAACCCAATAGCCCTCTTACTCCCTGAGGCAAGCAAAAACTCTTACCTAAATCATATTATGAAGTTTGACAGACAGACCAATTTTCCAAAAGTTTAAGATTTTCTATTAAAGTTTCTATTCAGGTGTTTTTGGTTTGTTTGTTTTCTTCTAGATGAGAAAATGTGCCACTTTAGCTCACACATATTTGTCACATGGACCTTAAACCTTCTCTTTCTAATCTCAACTTACATCCTTCCAGATTATTAGCTAGTACCTGGGCACTGTTTCAGTCACTTCTCTGAGGACTTGGGAGTAATTTTAGCAAAGATAATGGACAATAACACCTAGTTTCTACAAATTTCATTTTCTCCTGTACTCTCCCTTTACTTCAATCACCTGTAGGAATTTCTCTTCTCCTCAGATTAAATTCATGAATGAATTTGCAGTTGTCATTTTGATTGACAGTAGAGACAGCATTATGTTATAAACAACCCAAAATAAAATAGATCTCAAACTTGTAGAACTCAGTTTACTGCATATCTGTGGAAATTTACATACACGTACAGCACACTTCCTTACTACTTTATATGCCTTTGTTGGAATTTAAAGTGAAGAATAATCATATTGACCTATTAATAAATATGCCTTTCTTTGTCCATCTAATCAAGACAAGATGTCAGTGTTGCCTCTGTGTAATGCCTAGACAGAAGTTTAAATGAGTTAGCAAATGAATACTCAGTGAGAGCAAGTGTTGAAGTTAAAATAGGATCTAATTAAAGCTATAGAGATAGAAATGTTTATTGAGGAAGTACATGTTTTTTCATGAAATAAAATAAGATTACGGCATGAAATCTATGCACAGTATTCAGCTACAAAGCAATTTTAAACTTGATGCCATTGTGTTCCTGCACTGGTATATCCCCAGGGGTACCATTTGGGAATAATGGTAGTAAATGCTAATGGCAAGGATATAAAGTTTCAAAATATTTTTTAATTTAAAAGCCCCTTAATAAAATAGAATGAGTAAAAGTCTAGAAGTCTAAGTTCAAATTTCATATTTGCTTCTTTATTCATCAGTCATTAATTGCTCATCTACTATGTGCCAGGACCTTGCCAGGCACTGGGGTGATCAAGATAAATAAGACACAGTTGTTGCCTAGAAATTGTTGTCATTCAAGTCAAATAAATAAGGCTATATGACTTTGTGCAAACCAATCTTTACATGTCATCTTTTGTAAAACAGAGAAAATGCAGGTCCTAATTATTTAATTTCAATGATGTGATCAATGTGCATGTGAAAGTTCTACTTAAACTGTTAACCACAAATAGAAATGTCCTGGGGAGGAGACTGTGAGGTTTTGGATGCCTCTCATGTTGCCAACCCCTTCCAAGCAAAGCAGCCTCATGAATGGTAAAGGGACAAAAGGAATTTAGCTCCATGAGAAGTGTTACATGCTTTTCATGAGCATCAAGTTCCATTAATTAAGCCCAGATTAAAGACAACCAAACTGGGACTTCTAGTATTCCATTCAGCATGTAAGAAGCCTGGAAGTTTCCACTCCACCCTAACAACAAGTAAAAAGCTGAACAAACTGTAAAATCAACAACTCTTCTTAGATCCATACGGGAAGTGAAGTCACAGAGCAAATTGCTGCCCCCAAAATTGCAGAGACCGAGAGGCAAATACAGAGAATCCCAATTTAGCAGAGCAGAAACCTCCGTGGGAACCAGTGCCAGGGTAGGGAAACCTGACCTGTAATTGATGAATTGCTGGAGGCTGTGTAGACAAATCTGGGAGATTAAAAATTCCAGGGGAACCCAGTGACCAGGGGGCCCCTACACTTTTGTGAATTTTACCTCCTGGAGCTCTACATGGTTCTCATGGTGAATATCAGAGAAAAATCTCTTCAATCTTTTCAGAGGGAGGGGAAAAGGAACGATTTTGAAATACCCAAGAGCACTCTGTTTTTCTTAACAAGGTCTTCCCTCAGGAGAAACTATTTAACCGGAGCCTAACTTGCTGGGATTTTATCAGAGCTTAAGTGACCCAAGGGAAGGGAAATAGCCAACTCCAGCCAGATCTAGCCTTCCACATGGAGAAAGAGGAAACACCCAACTCTAGCCCCCCTCTAGCCATCCTGTCCCACCTAAGGGACTGGGCGAGGAAGTTAGAAGCACATGAGAAGTTCACAATCCAGAGGCACAGACTCACTAAAAAACTGAGACCTAATCATAGGACTATAGAATGCTTCTCCTCCTGCCCCACCTCATCACTTTTACTAAAGGCCTATTTACAGCTATTCCTTTTACCCAGTACATCATATCCAGCTGTCAAAAAAGAAATTTACAAAACATACTAACAAGCAAAAAACATAGTTTGAAGAGACAGAGCACTCATCAAAACCAGACCAAATCAGATACGGCAAGGATGTTGGAATTATCAGACTAGGAATTTAAAACAACTATGATTAATATACTAAGGGCTCTAATGAATAAAACAGACAGCATACAAGAATAGATGGGCAACATAATCAGAGAGATGAAAATTCTAAGAAAGAACCAAAAAGAAAAGCTAAAGATCCAAAAAAACTAACAGAAATGAAAAACGCTTTTGATGGGTTTATTTAGACTGGACACAGCTATGGAAAGAATCTTTGACGTTGAGGATATCTCAATCTCCAAAACTAAAAAGCAAAGAGAAAAAAGACAGAAAGAAACAAAACAAAATATCCAAGAACTGAGGCACAACTACGAAATGTGTAACATACACATAATAAGAATACTAGAGGAGAAGACAGAGGGAAAGGAACTGTGGAACAGACCACCATGCATCACTTACTAATCCCAGGGAGAACTCCAGCTGCATGGAGGATAGCAAAGATCATCACTATGCAAACCACTAGGAATAGAAGTCCAAACACTTCTGCTCACTGCATCTTGATATCGGAGTCACCAAGGAAAACATAACACGGTCAGGCAGTGGATGGAACAACGCTTTACTTCCATAGAGAAGAGAGAGAGCAAGATTAAATTCAATAGTTGGGTTCAGTCCCCCATGGCCAACTGGTCTCACCTGTCAGCTGATGAAGGGCAATTGGCCTGTGCACACTCCTCTCATGCCACAGTGGAAGGACCCATCCCTTCCACACACAGGATAAATATAATAGTGGGGCTGGCCAGGTGCTATAAGACTCACCCACTTAAGCAGAACAAAAGAGCATACGTAGAGCTTGAAATAGGGAAAGGTATTCCCACACAAGGTGATAAACCTGGCACAGCCTGGGTGGGCTCTTTATCTCCTGGTGAGGAAGTGTTCCAGGCCCAAGGCCCAAGCTTAGGTGGCAGAGTGGGAGTCAAAAGACTGTGCACACGAGACTGCCTTTCCCAACAGGAAGAAAAGAAATATGTAAAACAATAATGACTGAGAATTTCTCCAAATTAACATCAGACATGGAACCACAGATCCAGGAAACTTGGAGAACACCAAGCAGGATGAATGCCAGAAAGACCAAACCTAGGCATATCATTTTCAAACTACGGAAAATCAAAGAGAAACAAAACATCCTGAAAGAAGCAGAGGAAAAACTTGACCAATAGAGGAGCAAAGATAAGAATTACATCTGATTTCTCCTCAGAAACAATGCAAGCAAGAAGAGAGTGGAGTGAAATGAAATATTTACAGTGTTGAGAGAAAAAAACACCGACCTAGAATTCTGTACTCTGTGAAATTGTTGTTCAAAAGTGAAGGAGAAATAAAGACTTTCTCAAATAAACACTGAGGAAATTTGTCGCTAGTAGACGTTGCAATAAATGTTAAAAGAAGTTCTTTAGAAAGAAGGAAAATGATATAGATCAGAAACACATCTACATAAAGACAGGAAGGGCTAGGAGAAGGAATAAATGAAGATAAAATAAAAACCTTTATTTTTCTTATTCTTAAGTGATCTAGAAGATAACAGTTTGTTCAAAGTAAATAATAGCAACAATGTATCTGATTGTATATGCATATATATATATGCTATGTATGTGTATCAATCAAGGCAATGAATGACAGCAATGATACAAAGGGAAGGAATGAGGAATTAGGATTATTTTTCTTATAATGTACTCACTGTGAAGATATATAGTATATATATATTATAAGATATATAGTACACTATACTACATGAAGCAGTATAGTGTTCTTTGAAAGCAGTTGTGAATTAATTCTAAATGTATATTGCAAACTCTAGGGCAACCACTAAAAAAAGTTCTCTCTCCAACCCTGATGAGCAATAGAAAGGGAATATAATTTAGTAGTATAATGTAGGTAATATAGAGACCATAAAATAAAATGTTATTATATGCTCTACTTACATTACAAAGAGTAACATAGTGTTAATGGACTCCACTATAAAATCACACTTTATCATTGTGCTATCTAAGTTTCCTCTGGCTTTTACTGAATGTTTTAAATCTAGATTTAGCAAGGTAAATGTAACTTTGCTAACAGATCAAGTCCCAGGAAAACAATAAAATCAGAAATGTTGTTGTCCTACTGGAGCTTTTTGGAAATTCTTCCCCTATTCCCATCCTTTTGGTGAAAACACCCACCTTCTTAGATTGTTGCTACTGTCTGATGAAACACAGAGACTTTTCCCTCTGCAACATGGAGATTTTTGTGCCATTGGGCATGTTCTCCCATTGGTCTCAGGAAAAGAAGGGACATGGAGTCCTGAACAAAGTAGAAGGTGAAGGATCTCAGCAGTGCTAACCATATTATTATTGTTTTATCCTCTGTTTTCATATTCCCCTAGAGTCTTAACTGCCCTATTGGTGTGGGAGGAAATAGACTATAAGATTGTACTGGGGTTTTTTTTAATAGAATTTATTATTTTTTTAGAGCAGTATTAGGTTTACAGCAAAATTGGTGGAAGATGTAGAGATTTCCCACATACCCCCTGACCCCACAATGCACAATCTCCCCTATTATCAACATTCCTCCACCAGAATAGGACATTTGTTACAACTGAAGAGTCTATATTCACACATTCACAGACAAGAGTTTTCTTTTCTGCCCTCGATACAGGCCTCCTAATCAATCTGTGGTTGGCTGTTTTGACCTCATTTGTCAATTCCTACACAATCAATTATGACCAAGGAGATATGATCAAATGAAACAAGGCCTTTCCATGATAGTGATTCCATCTGTGTCATCGTGGAATCTGGGGGAAAATCCTGCAGCAGATGGAAATTCTTTTGTTTTCTTTTTGTTTATATACATGCATCAAAATAATTTATTTCCAAGTAAAGATATTTTTAAAAGAATAACGATGCACATATACTCTTGTATCCTAGTTCCCACTCTCAATTCACTGAGAAAAGGTCATAGTTTCTGAATAAATCAAGTTAATCAGAGAAAAGAAAATTCCAAACTTGGTCTCCTCAGAGACTTAAAGTTTGCTAGAAGAGACAGGAATTTAGTTGGGGGTAAGGGAGAAAGTAGAACTGGAAAGGGTCCCAAAAATTGGCTTAAAGTATCATGATCTGCTACAATTATAATGATGTTTTACTCTAAACAGAAGATTTGCTTTAGAGAGATGATTAATTTACTGGAGGAGTTTATCTTTAGAAAGGTATTTACAAGGAAGGAAGAGAGAGAGGGAAAGAAAGGAGGGAAAAAAGAAAGAATGGAGGGAAGGAGGGAGTAAAGGAAGGAGGGAAGAAGACACGCAGGAGAGGATGAAGGAGGGGGAGGGGCAAAGAGAGGAGAACTTTAAGAAAGGACTCTCAAGTCTCTTTGCCCTTACCTTGGAGCCTGTGATAATAAGAATATCTTGCATTTAATTAACTCTCTTTCAATAGATTTCTCTACATTATCTCATTTTCCAATTCACACAGTAATCCTGACAAGTAAACAAAGCATATATGTTCTCTGTTCTCAAGAGTCATCTTGTTAAGCTATTTGCAAGTTAGGACAGAGTTTAGACAAAGCTAGGCCTCAGCCTAGGTCTCCTAATCCCCATTTATTCATGAAATTTTTATCAAGTAGCTAAAATATGGCAGTCACGATACTAGAACCTGAGAGTATTGCCAAATAAATCAATAACAAATAAATACATACATTTGCAAAAATAAAAAATTTACAAAAGTCCAGTGGGGGCAAGGTAGACAAATCAGCAAAATCATCATCTAATGCATACAGAAAATAAAGAGAGGACTGAGTGTTATAATACGGTGGAGAATGGAAAGACAGTTAAGAAGACTGAAAGTTTGAGAATGAGTCCTCTGTCAAAAATGTGCTTGGGCTGGATCTCAACGAGCGAGTCGAGTTCTGCCAAGTGGAGAAGAAGCAGGGAATTCTGGGCAGCATGAAAGGATGTGCAAATGCAGGGAAGTTGAAAAATAAAGTATGTTCAATGAGAATGATGCGTGGGAAACGTGTGGTGTGGGGAAGGTATGCTTTTATGGCATATCATATGTCTGTCCCTGATACAGTTTGTCATTTCAGTTATCAAAAAAAAAAAATCTCGTTGATTAGAGGGGAGTCCCACCCTTCTAGTGGTTAAGATCTAAAGTGAACTTGTAAGGTGAAAACCATGTCTGGTCCAAGACCCCTTCGTAAATACCATGTTAGGCACATCAGTTAGGCACATACATAAGTCCAGCACAGCTGTTTTTCCCTCAGCCTTGGAACAGACAGCAGTTTTTTGGTTGAGCTTCAGAGGAGCTCACTGGCTTGCATTTAGGACCATGTGTATAAAAAGAACACATCTTTAAAGAGTAGAATTATCCCATTCAGCATGGCACCATCTTCACACTGTGAGAAGGCCTCTGAGACAACATATGGAACAGCAGATTCACATACTGGGTCATGCTAACTCTGGGGCAGATGCTCATTCAGTGGAATAAATCACCTGCACTATTTACGTTTTTTTTTTTAACCCCAGTCTGTTTCTGTCCAGCTGTAATATAGTATTTGTGTATGTTAAATGAGCATATGATGTCCTCCACAGCATTTGTCTTAGACATTCATTCTTCACACAACAAATATTTATCACGTGTTGTCTATAGGCCAGTCACTGGTCCAGGTACTGGAGATACAAATAGTGATCAAAACCAGAAAATATAACTATAATAAATATTATGTTAAAGTAAATAATTACTAATCGAATGGGAAGAGAGGCAATGAGAATGAAGGGGAGTGGACGGGAAGAATTTCAATTTTAAGTAGGGTTTTTATGGTAGACTTCATTTGAGAAAGTGACATTTGTGCAGAAACCTGAAGGAGAAGAGCAAGTGAATCTTCTAGTTTTGGAAGAGCAATCTAGAATCTCAGAGTCCAGAGGTAGAAGCAGCAGGACCAATTAAGAGACTATGGCAATAATCCAGGTGTAAGATGATGGTGGCTTAGACCAGAGCGGTAGCAATAGAGGCAGGGCGGTGTCAAACTCTGATTATAGGTTGAAGGTATTTCCCCTGGATGGAGATATAAATTTTGGGAAAATTTTAGCAAAAGAAATAAAATGATGTAATTAATTTTTTCATGAACGAATCAGGAAACAAGGAGATATTCATAGGCTGAATCTAAATCAACAAAGGAAAATATCAACATAGTATCTTGAGAGAGCAGATAAGTGTCTGTTAGCTATTTAATTCGTGTCACTGCACTGTCTTGCTGATCTGCAGCAAAGGGGCAAACCTCCTTCCATAGTTAAACAAGAACTGTCAATGACAAACACGAAATGGCTCATTCTCATACGAAGACAGCTTACTTGTAGGGAGGAGTAGATGGGAAGGATCATCAGTTCCCAGAGATACAAAAAACTGGTACGACAACTGTAAACAGGTTAGAACTATGAAATGTGATAAACTAAAAACTGTAATCAAGGTATTATTGTTTTGCAGGCATGCAAAATTTCATTTTTCATCATAGAAGTAAATAAAAACAAGAAAAACTAAAACCAGTGCACTGATAACACTCAAATGATAATGGTGCTTCAGTCAAGCTATCTGCACCTGGAAGGTGTCCTTTTCTTTTGCCTGAATCACCTCATTTGCTGCTCTCTCTATTCTTACATCTATTCCTCTTCCCCTGTTCTTGCCTCATTCAATTCCTCTCTTTCAAGGCTGTGGTGAGCAGCATTTTTCTTTGAAACAATGCCCTAAAAAGGCTATTTTATTATTGCTAACGGTGTTTCCATGACTACACTTTCCAACATCCTCTGTAATTTCTTTCTTTCTCTAACTGTACCTTTTCTCAATCTCATTAGGATTTCTTCTTCCATCTAGTTTGGGATCTGAGGGAGAGATTTGAAAAGAGAATTAGGTTAAAGGCGACTACTTACACAGGACCTGGAGTGTTCTGTACTCTCTTTCTTCTGGAACAGCAAAGCCATGAGTAGAGCACAACTCACTCCCATCCCCTTGCTCTTTTACAAGGTTAAATTCAATTTACGGTAAAAGGAGAAGGAAATCCATGTATTCATTTTCTACTGCTGCGTAGCAAATTAACACAAAACAAACTTAAAAGCTTGAACAACACAGGGCTGGCCCCGTGGCTTAGCAGTTAAGGGCGCGCGCTCCACTACTGGAGGCCCAGGTTCGGATCCCGGGCGCACCCCTATGCACCGCTTCTCCGGCCATGCTGAGGCCGCGTCCCACATACAGCAACTAGAAGGATGTGCAACTATGACACACAACTATCTACTGGGGCTTTGGGGGAAAAAAAAAAGGAGGAGGATTGGCAATAGATATTATCTCAGAGCCAGTCTACCTCAGCAAAAAGAGGAGGATTAGCATGGATGTTAGCTCAGGGCTGATCTTCCTCAGAAAAAAAAAAAAAAGCTTGAACAACACAAATTTATTATCTCAGTTTCCATAGTCTAGGAGTCTGGGTACAAGTTAGCTGAGTCCTCTGCTCAGGATCTGATAAGGCTGAAATCAAGTTGTCAGTCACTCTCTGATTCTCACCAGGGGCTCTAGATCCTCTTCCAAGCTCACTAGTTGTTGGCAGAGCTCAGTTCCTTGTGACTATAGGACTAGGTTCCTGTTCTCTTGATAGCTGTTGGCCAGGAACTTGTCTCAGCTGCCAGAGACTGCCTCTCTCCATCAGCAGTTCACAACATAGCTCTTTGTTTTCTTCAAGTCCGGCAGAAGCAGGTCTCTCTGACTTCTTCCTCTAATACCAGCTGGACAAAGTCTCTAACCTGGGTGGTTAGATCAAGTCCACCCAGGATAATCTGCCGTATGACATACAATGTTACATAATCTCAAGAATGAGGTATTGTCATATAGACAGGTTCTACCCACACTCCAGGGAAGGAGATTATACAGGGTATGTACACCATGGAGTGGGAATCTGGGGGGCCATCTTAGGATCCTGCCTACCACACCCTATTATGATCTTAGGCAATGACTTACTCTCTAAGAAAGCCTCATGGTGGAATCTTATGCTTTGACTAATAAAGCTATTACCCACTTTACTTTTTGTGTTTATTCTTTTTTTAATATTTAGCAATATTCTTTTTTTAATAAAAATTGTATATACTTAAGATGTACAACATGATGATTTGATATACATATAGATAACGAAATGACTACTACGGTCCAGCTAATTAACATATCTCCTCACATAGTTGCCTCTTTTTTTGTGATGGAAGCACCTGAAATCTACTCTCTTAGCAAACAAAGTTGCAGTTATTTAGCAATATTCTTTTTTTTAATTGAAGTATAATTGATATACAATATCCTATTCATTTCAGGTGTACATCATAGTGATTCGATATTTACATACATTACAAAATGATCACAATAAGTCTAGTTACCATCTGTCACCACACAAAGTTATTACAATATTATCGACTGTATTCCCTATGCTATGCATTGCATACCCTTTAGATATCTTTTCCACCACTGCAGCATTATTTACAATAGCTAAGACTTGGAAGCAAGTAAGTATCCATTGATAGATGAATGGATAAAAAAGATGAGTTATATACATCCATTCCAACATAGGGGTGCATATATCTCTTTGAATTAGTGGTTTTGTTTTCTTCAGATAAGTACCCAGAAGTGGAATTGCTGAATCATATGGTAGTTGTATTTTTAGTTTTCGAGGAACCGCCATACTGTTTTCCATCATGACTGCACCAATTTACATTCCCGACAATGTACGTGGGTTCCCTGTTCTCCACATCCTTGCCAACACTTTTTATTTTTTGTCTTTTTGATAATAGCCATTCTGACAGGTGTGGGGTAATATCTCCTTGTGGTTTTGGTTTGGATTTCTCTGATGATTAGTGATGTTGACCATCTTTTCATGTGCCTGGTGACCATCTGTATGTCTTCTTTGAAAAAATGCCCATTCAAGTTCTCTGCCCATTTTTTAATTATGTCGGGTTTTTTTTTTTTGGTATTAAGTTGTGTAAGTTCTTTATATATTTTGAATATTAACTTCTTATTGGATGTATGATTTGCAAATATCTTCTCTCATTGAGTAGGTTGCCTTTTTGTTTCGTTAATGGTTTCTTTGGCTGTGCAAAAGCTTTTTAGTTTGATGTAATTCCATTTGTTAAATTTTGCTTTTGTTGCCCTTGCCTGAGGAGACTGGTCCAAAAAAATACTGCTAAGACTGATGTCCAAGAGCTGAGTCCCTATGTTTTCTTCTAGGAGTTCTATGGTTTCGGGTCTTACATTCAAGTCTTTAATCCATTTTTAATTTATTTTTGTATATGATGTAAGATAGTGGTCTAGTTTCATTCTTTTGCATGTAGCTGTCCAGTTTTCCCAACGCCGTTTGTTAAAGAGACTGTCTTTTTCTCATTGTATATTCTTGCATCTTTTGTCACAGATTCATTGACCATATATGTGTGGGTTTATTTCTGGGCTTTCTATTCTATTCCATTGATCTATGTGTCTGTTTTCGTGCCAGTACCATACTGTTTTGATGTTTGGAATCAGTGAGCGTAATACCTCTAGCTTTGTTTTTCTTTCTCAAGAGTGTTTTGGCTATTTGGGGCATAAATTAGGCATAAAAGTAATGCATACTTATTATAGCTGGAACCACAGATTTGTACAACTCCAGGATGCACCATTCACATTTTATTGTGTAGAGTTGTCATTGAGGGGATCCGTTCACATGGTAGACATTGCAAATAGCATCTTGGAGTCATATAGTACAGTGACTCTGATTTTAAAACATTGAAACAGTACATTTTTTAAAAATTAATAATATTTCTCAATCCCAACCATCCTTTCTCTTTGTAATTACTCTGATATAACCAATTTGGTTAATATTGTTAATAATAAAAGGATATTTGAGTCCTTCCACGCCTTTCTCCTTGCTTGTTCGGATACATGCAAACCTACATACCTACACAAGTTCTTTAAAACAAAATCATACTGTATATATTGCTCTTCACTTGCTAGTTTTGCTTAATAAACTTCTAAATAACCCACTGGCCAAAGAAGAAATCTGAATTAAGGGGAATTGTTGTTCAATGGGTATAAGGTTTCAGTCGTGCGAGATGAATAAGTTCTAGAGATCTGCTGTACAACCTAGTACCTATATTTAACAATACTGTATTGTGCACTTAAAGTTGGTTGAGAAGATAGATCTGCTGTGTTCTTACCACAATAAAAAGATAGAAAAAACTTGAACAGGAAAAACAATGCAAAGATATACAAATGGATAACATGGTGAAAAGATATCCCATATTATTTTTCATAAGCAGAACAGACTAATAAATTCTGATTTCAATGGTGATACAAGTCAGAAGTCAGAATAGTGGTTATACCAGGAGCGGGGAAATGAATGGTAGGGGGATTAGCAGACATTTGGTCCTGTCCAAAACATCCATAAGACATTTGGTCCACACCAAAATGTCCTTGACATTTGGTCCTGTCCAAAATGTCCATGAGCACATTTGGTCCACGCCAAATGGTTTTGGACAGGACCAAATATCAAAGACCTTTTGGCATGGACGAAATGTTTGATGGACGTCTTGGACAGGACTGAATGTCCTGCAAGGAGTAGGGGATCCTAAAGAGGCTTCTGTGCTGTTCTTATATTCTATATCTTATTCTGGGTGATGGTTACTGTGTGGCTTCATATTGTGAAAGTGTATCAAACACTGCACCTAAGATTTTTCACTTTTCTGAATGCATGTTACACTGCAAGAAAAAAGGTTTAGAAAGGTAATCTCATGTAAACTGGTGATTCCCACTGCACAGGCTAAAATATGCCAGAACATAGGGATATCTCAAATGCTCTTTCTGAGGGAGGACGTGGGTATGTATATGGAATTTCCATAACCCCCAGCCAAATATGAGTTCAGTTTCATAGATTATAGACTCCAAATATATAGCACAGAATAACTGGCATCCTAGTAAAACTGAAAAAAGATGTTCTCTTTTCTTGTATATTTGCTATGTAACTCTATTCCCCTCAATACTACGAAATCTCTGGCTGGAAACAGCAATGTAGATTATAACATGTAACACATTTATTGCTGTAGGAATTGGGAATTTGGTTTGTTCTCTTAATTTTTGCATGGACATATATTCATATATGTCCTATTAACTCTGACACTTTAAAAATGTTAACACACATGCATGACTCAGAATTGAATTAACTCAACTCTTGAGATGCTGAAGAAATATCACTCCTTCAGGTGGAAGATAACTTAGGCTACACAGATATTGCAGGATCTCCATCTCTCACCAAGTATCTGAACAAGATGTCTCTGGCTGAGAGTAAACATTGAAAAAGTAGGGAGAACATAATTTTGGATTTTAACTCCTTTGAAACTTAATTTAGAAATTTTATTTTTGGAATCTAATTTCTTCCTGGAAATTGAGCCCAAAGAATTTATATTGCTCAAATTTAGCACATTTTAATAGAGTAATGTGCTATTTAGAGTATTTTGATGCTGTCACTTGGGTTTATTACCTCACCTGTGTTGTGCTGTGTTAGACAATATGACTGTATTACTTTGAGTTAGGGGGAAAGTGTTAAATTCTTGGCCTAGGGTGTAGTGTAGCCTTGTAATTAATTAATACACTAATCTAACCCTACTTCAGAGACTGCCTATGCCAAAGGTTAAGTGATAATTTCTGGTCCTAAAAGGAAGCACCAAAAAGCGGATTTTGATAACTGGGCTAAAGCTCATGAAAGCTGGAGCAGGATGTCCCTGATAACTGCTGGAAACCACCCCTGTGGAGAATTTAAGTGTGAATCCCACTAGGAGAGGAGAATTTAAGAGCTGGAAATTTGTTTTCTCTTCCAACCCCTAGTCACTCGAGAAGGCGAGTTCAGTTATATGATTGCACCTTGCTTTCTCTCACTTTGGCCCTGCTTGCCTGACGAATGAGTCCATTTTCTTTCCTGTTTCTTTTCCCATATGGAAAGTTCATTGGAGCATGGTTTTCTGCCATTTGGATATAAAAGAATATAAAAATACAGATGTAGTTTACATTTATTTGCTAACAGATGATTCCAAGTTTCTTTTACTGTGTTTATTAACAATTTTTGATTTCTCCTCTCTGAAATACCTGTGTATATCTTTTGCCTATTTTCTGTTGAGTTATTTTTGATTTGTAGTTTTTATATAGTCAAAATACTCTCTTTTTGTGATTTAAATAGTTTTTGCTGGTTTGTGACTTATCTTTTCACTTTACTTTTATGTGTCTTTGGAGGAGCAGAATTTTTAAATTTTAATGTAGTAAAATATATCAGTTATTTCTATTTTCGGTTTGCTTCACCTGTCTTAAGAAATACTTTGAGAGTGTAAACAGTCTCCTAAATTTTCCTGAAGTCTATTACATTTTGTCATTTACATTTAAACTTTCAATTTGCCTGAACTTGGTTTTTGTCTATGGTGTTAGGTACAGAACCAACTTTATTATTATTTTTTCCTATAAGAATTACCAACTTGGGGGCCAGCCCGGTGTGGCATAGTGGTTAAGTTTGTGTGCTCCACTTCAGTGGCCTGGGGTTCCTGGGTTGGGATCCCTGGCACAGACCTACACACCTCTCATCAAGCCATGCTGTGGCAGCGTCCCACATACAAAATAGAGAACGATTGGCACTGATGTAAGCTCAGGGCCAATCTTCCTCACCGAAAAAAAAAAAAAACAAAAGAAAGAATTACCAACTTTCTCTTTACCAATTGTTAAATAACCCATACTTAAAATAACTCCCTGCAATGTCACCTCTGTCATATAGTAAGATTCAGTACCTACTTGAGTTTGTCTTTATATTTTATATTCTCTTCCATCTCTCTGTTTGCTAACTCCACACTATCTTAATTATCATAACATTATAGTTAGTTTTGATATCTGCAAGAACAAATTTTTCCACTTGATTCCCTTCCTCAGGAGTATTATGGCTATTCTTGTCTTCTTGCTTATCCATATAAAATTTTAAATCAGTTTGTCAAATTTCATGAGAAACATTGTTTGAGTTTTGATTGGCACTGCATTGATTCTTTTGATCAATTTACAAAGCATTAACATCTTAATATGGAGTCTATCCTTAATGGTTTTAAACAACTTTCTCTACAAACGTCTTGCCCGTCTTTTGTTATAATTATAACTAAAGGCATGCTAGTGATGTTGTATATTTATTTTACACCCAGAGCAGCATATTATAATTTCTTATTAAATTCAATTGTTAATCAATTTATATATTTTGTTCCATCATTCTGTGTAGACAATCATGCATAAGTAATTAAAGTTATGCTTCTTTCTTTCCAATTCTTGTGCCTTTTATTATTCTTCTAGCGTTCACAGTCTCTCCAAACCAAGTTACTACAAAAGCCCCGCCAAATCTTTCTGTGCTTTCTAGGATCTTCAATATGATTTAACAGAAGTGATATTGGGTATCTTTGTCCTTTCCTTGGGCCTAAAGGAAAGTTTCTGACATTTTACCACTAACAATGATGTTTACCATCAACAGTGAGATGGAAGAAGTTCCATTCCGGTCCTCATTTGTTAAAACTTTTAATCATGACTGGATTTTGAATTTTCTTTTATATTATAGAGATCATAGGAATTTTATCTTTTAATTACCAATTTACATAGATTGTATGATGTTAAAACAGACTTGCTTTTCAGGTCATGATGTCATATATGTTTTATATACTGTTACATTCTACTTGTTTATTTTTTATGATTTTACCTATTTTGTGAGTATAATTTTCCTATTTCTTTACCTGGTTTTGAATCAGTGTTACAGTAGACTCTTCTATATAAATAATAGAATTTGCTTTAAAACCATCTGTGAGTAATGTTTAATGATCTTATCTTCATGGAGAGATTGTTAATTTATTCAATGTATTTAATGCTTATAGGATTGTTCAGTGTTCCTATTTCTTCCTGAATTAGTTTGGCACATCTCTTTCCTAGGAAGTTTTCCTACTTCATGTGTTTTCAGATATATTGGCGTACATTTGTTTACAATATTCTATTGCTATCTTTTAAATCCTGCTATATCTGTAATTATATTACCATTTTAATTCTTGACATTATCTGTATTTTAATTCTCATTTTTTGTTGTTGTTGTTACTCAATCCTGTAAAATGTATGATTGTTTTATAGGTACTTTAATAATCATTGTTTTAGCTTAGTGACTCTTTTCTATTGTAAATTTATTTTATATTTTATTAATTTCTATTTATACCTTAATTAGATTCATCTTTGTAATTATTTAGGTCTATTCTCTTTGTTGTTTTTCCAACTACTTAATTTGGATACTGAGCTCATTAATTGTAAGACTTTTTTATTTTCTAATATATGCATTAAAGGCTATAATTTTTATTTAATGAATTTAATTGCATCTACATAGTTAAATATGCAGGTTTTTGCTATCATTCAGGAAAAATTATTTTTTTATTTAGTTTTCATTTTAATTCTTTCATTGAGCCATTAATTATTTAATTCATTACTTAAATGTTTAAATTAAGTTAATTATGTTTTTAACTTCCTAATATAGAAATATAGGTTTTATTAAATATCCTTTTACAACTTATTTCTAATTTGTCAGGTTTTCCTTTTGCATTTTATTTTACTTTCTTCCAGCTTTATTGAGGTATAATTGACAAATAACAATTGTATATATTTAAGGTGTACAACATGATGGTTTGATATATGTATACATTGTGAAATGATTACCACAATCACGTTAATTCTCCCTTATTTCTTTTTTTAATAATTTTATTTTTTTTCCCCCCCAAAGCCCCAGTACATAGTTGTATGTCACAGCTGCACATCCCTCTAGCTGCTGTATGTGGGACTCGGCCTCAGCACGGACGGAGAAGCGGTACATGGGTGTGCGCCTGGATCTGAACCCGGGCCTCCAGCAGAGAAGCGCGTGCACCCAACCGCTAAGCCACGGGGCCGGCCGGATTCTCCCTTATTTCTAATATTGAGTAATGGTGGTCAGTAATTGTTGGCTTGTATGAGATCAATTTATTAAAAATTGTTGAGATTTCCTACTGGCCTAGCATTCATTAATACAAATTGTATAAATATTTCAAATGTGTTTGAGAAGGATTTGTATTCTTTGATTGTTGGCTTCAGGAATACATTTATTATTAAATAATAAAGATTGTCAAGCCTATTGTTCAAAACCCACCTGGTTTAATCAATTTTTGCTTTATCTATTAGCTACATATAAGTTCGAATTATTACATCTTCTTGATGAATTAAATCCGTTGCTATTATGTAGTGATTCACTTTGAAAAGAAATAAGATTTTTGTTGTAAAGTTTATTTTTCTTCTCATAATATCATCTATAGTATTTCTGACATAGTTTCTTTTGTCTGGTATTCACCTCTTATGACTTCTTCCATCCCTTTTATAGTCAATATTTTGGTGTCTTCATATTTTCAGATTATTGCTTATAAAGAACCTACAGCTAGAATTAGACTTTTAAAATTCCATCTGACAATTTCTGTCTTATAAAGGAAACATGCAGCAAACATACATTTGATTATTGATATATTAGGTCTTGTTCACATTAGTTTATTTTACGCTTTTTATTATTCCTGCTTTTATATGTGTTATTTTTCTTGATTGTCTTTTTTGGCAGTTTTTCAGGAATTTTCACTTGTTAATTTTTCTTATTATTTTTTAAATATATACATATTTGGGTGCTATCATATTATTTCTATTCTTTTATGAGTTACAGTTATGATTTTATCATTAGTGCATAATGTAAAAAAATAATCTAAATATAATCAATATATTAATTCTCCTTTCGAATATCAAGAATTTTGAAGGCTTTATACACCCCAATTTATGTGGTATTATTATCCTCTTTTGTCTTTTTTACTTCCCCCAAATTATACACAAACATTATTATTTTATATAGTTGGCGTGTGTGTATATTTACTCACAAGTTTACCAACTTATTTCCTCACCATTTTTTCTTACGTCTCAAGACATTCTAGGATCATTTTCCTTCTTCCTCAGTTAAATACATTATTTGCAAGTTCTTTTACTATCTGTTGACAGTAAACTCAGTTTTGTTTACTTGCAAATTACTTTTCTTTTCCCTCATTCATAAAAAATAGTTTGGGGGCCAGCCAGGTGGTGCATCGGTTAAGTGTGCTCACTCCACTTTGGTGGCCCGGGGTTCACAGGTCCAGATCCGCACGCACACCGATGCACCGCTTGTCAAGCCACGCTGTGGAGGCGTCCCATATAAAGTAGAGGAGGATGGGCACAGATGTTAGCCCAGGACCAATCTTCCTCAGCAAAAAGAGGAGGATTAGCATCAGATGTTAGCTCAGGGCTGATCTTCCTCACAAAAAAAAAAATAGTTTGCTGCATATATAAATTCTCTGCCCATTTAGAAAATATTTTCCATAGTGTCTGGATTACAGTGTTACTCTTGAAACATCAGTTGTCAGTATAATTACTGTTCATGAGAAGATAATTTGTGGCTTTTTAAAATATTTGGTGTGGGTTTTGATTTGTTTTTGTTTGGATATGGTGCAGTTATTTCACTACAAAGTATCAAGTTATGGACTTCTTTTCATTTATCCTCTTAGTATTCATAATGATTTTTGTATCATATAAAACAGTGTGAATCTCTTAAAAAATTGTCAATTATTATCTCTTCTAACATTAATTCTTAGTCATTATTTTTATTCTTTTCTTCTGGAACTCTGCTCATGTTAGCATTGGACTATCGCCATCTATCCTATATTATCTTTTACCTCTCATTCACGTTATAGATCTCTTTTTCTCTCTGCTACAGACTGATAATTTCTTAATATCTCTTCTATTTTATTAATACTCTCTACAGATTTGTTTAATATGATGTGTAATCTTCTATTTATGTTAAATTTAATTTATTATTTTTTTTCACTTTCAATTCTCCTCTTTAATTCAATATGAAATCTTTCTGTTGTTTTTGATAAATTCTTGTACATTGCTCTTTTTTATACACCTTTTTTAAAATAATTAGTATATAATTATTTTATATTCTAAATCTGATAATTCCAATATCTGAAGTTCTTGGATATATTTATCTATTGTATTGTTTCTGCTGCATTTCAAACGTAGTGGCTTCTTTCCTAAAGTACCCAGTACTTTTCAATCTGAGCTAATATTTGACAGAATTTAATCTATTGGAATCTTGAGGACATTTCCTTGGGTCTATTTTCCTACTGGGAGGATTTATATTTTTTAGAATATATTAATTTATATTCATCAGAAGAACTACTAACTTGCGACCAATTTAATTTCTTAGCTAGATACTCTCAGGTGACATGAGTTGTAAAAATTTGAAATCCAGCGTCACCTGAGAGAAGCTCTGTTTGTAATTATCAGACTATCATTTTGATGATTATCATTATTTTTATATCATATTTTTTTACTTTTTTGAGATGGAGACAGACAGATGTCCTCATAGGTTCCTTTTGCAGCAGAAAATTTTTGGTAACCTACCCTTTCACTAATGCGTAGCTCTTTTATACTACCCCAGATTAATGCAGTGGTGTCCCATTCATCTCTCTCTAATTTGGTAGACCTAAGCATAATGTTTCATTTCCTACATTTATATCATTTATCTTTAAGATCTAGGTACCTGATATATGCATTTGCTCCTAGAAACTTCCCCTAGCTTTTGCTTACTTAATGCTCACATCTTTGGTTTCAGCAAACGATTCCTATTTTGGGATCCCTGGTAATTTTTCTTACTTCCTTGTAAACAGTCACTCATTTAAATATAAACATGGTAAAATTTACCAAAGATCAAGTTGTATTGGAGAAGGAAATGGTGTTCATTTGTTCGTTTGTTTTTAGGATATCTAATCAATCATAAAGCTGGAAGCAGAAGTTTCTAATATATAATGTAGCTCTTTTTCCGATTATTTGATTTTTAAATGATTTAAGAGAGGACAGTCTGAGACTCGAAGCTAAGATTATGGATGATCAGGATGTGAAACTGACTATTTTCCCAATATGATGCTATCCATAACATCAACATTTTTTGTTCTATTTTTTGATCTCATATCCTCATTCAGAATTAAGAGGCACATGATTTGCTAAATTCTTGTTATAATATAATCTGATTTCAAAGGTCATTAGAATAAGTTAATTTTGGCTTTTCAAATGTTATTTCTTCTGAGGCTCAGTAATTAGCAGTCATTTCCAATCTTTAAAGGATTAATAGTCATCAAAAATATTATCTAATAGTTATTGTGTATACACACACACACGTGTGCACATATATAAGATTTTAAGATGATTTGAAACAATGGAAAATTAACCGCTTGTCTTGATTCAAATGATGCTAAATTAAAAACTCTGTCTACAGAATCACCCATGATAATGGAAAACAGGTTTATACTCTCCTCTGTACTCGCTTTCATTTTCCGAAAAACATTAAGACTTACTCTTGAGATAAACTCATTTACTTAAAAACTCTGAGTGTGTAGTAAATTTGGCAAGGACT
Source organism: Ceratotherium simum simum (assembly GCF_057802395.1). Lineage (NCBI taxonomy): Eukaryota > Metazoa > Chordata > Mammalia > Perissodactyla > Rhinocerotidae > Ceratotherium > Ceratotherium simum. The sequence goes on from NC_141901.1 coordinate 84,019,088, forward strand.
GACTGGAATACTATGTTAGCAGATTACATGGGTTTCTTTGGCACTTAACAATGCCCCTCTTATAGGACTGTACACAAATGGACATAATTTCTCACAGATCCAAAGAGAAAATCTGTCCTGACTCTAACTCAACATGGATAAAGGCAGAAGCAAATTGCTCTGCCATATAGAGAGTTGAGGTCATTGAAATCATTGTGCCATTGAAAGATGTTTGAAATAAAAATGTGAACAAAATTGAACAAAAATAACAAAATAAACAAACTCCATATTACATGAGCAAACAATACGTCAAAGTGTATCGAGTAACCAGTGACTGGCATTTTTATAATTATCAGATTAAAGAATGCTTTCACTTCTAAAGACATTTTACTTTTAGATGATTAGATGATTTTGCATTTTCTGGAATAAAATCAAGCTCTCTATTTAAGTTGGCACAAAGAGGTTTGATTTAGCACACAGAGTCCTTTGGGTGTTAAATTGCTTATCTTACCTCTCTTCTGACTTAGTGTCATCATGACCATGTGTCACAGTGTCCTGGAGACGAAAAATTAAGCATCACATTCTACACATGTCAAATCTAATCACATAGTCAACTGCTGACTTCCGTATTGTCCTTATTGCAAGATGTTATTATGTTCTACAAAATATCAATTCTAGATAGAAAAATAAAACAAAAGATACCATCCAAAAACTAAATCTTTGTGACATAGTAAGTCCTCCAGAAAAAAACAAATTATATATTTCTCTTTCCAATGTACTTCCACAAAAAAAGGAATGTTTTATTATTGTTTAACGAAAATAGAGCATATGGGATAATTGTAATTAAATTTTAGGAAAGTAGCCTTGATTTCATAACACCAACAAAATTTTTATAAAATCTCACTTTAAAATCACATGGAAAGTAATATAAATTTTGAGGTACAATTATTAAAAAATCTCCTACATAAGCAAGTTTCTTGTTATAAGATTACGTTTGAAAGCTAATAAATCTTATTGATGATCTCATCCAAGTCTTTTATATTATAAATGGGAAAACTAAGGTCTGGAAAGATTAATATGATTTAACCAAGGTAACAAATTTACAAAGTAACAAATCGGAACAGACATCTCAATCTCCTGGTTTCTCGTGTCAAAATTTTAATGCAAAATTACTGGAAGAGAAATAATTAAAGACTCACATATTCCCATATTTCGGCAAAGGAATTGCACAATATTATAATATTGCAAGGGAAAATTCTATATAATACGAGTATGGTTCATTTTATTCTAGGCTATATTTTGAACTTCTGACATTAAAACCTGACCACAAGATAAAATTACCTTTTACCATGAAACTGAGGTGCAGTTAGTTAGCAGCGTCCTCTAAGAGAAGCCTGAGTTAATGAACCTCATGGCAGATTGCAATCAGGACCATTCACTGTAGACAAGGCATTTATGTCAAAATACAAACTCCAAGCCAGTGACTACTGTTACAGTTTGGGTTCTGACACGATGAGTAGTAATACATTTTTCCTAAAAACATTTTCTCAAAAGTTAAATGGATAAAATATATGCATGGAAGTAGTGTCACATTTTATACTGAATTGAACTGGGCTTCCTTGTGGTCATGTAATTATTTCTTTACAGTGTGAGCTGTCACAAAAATGTAACTATAATTTCTGTTGATGAGTGGTTGAGGGATTTGGAAAAAAAGTATGGAATCTGCAGAGAACATGCAAAATGAAGTATAGAGAGTAAAAATTTTATTCACCTTTATCCCTACACAATGACAATTTAAATACTAGCCACTTCATGAATAAGTCTTTGACTGTGTACCATATGTCACCAAATACCAAAATTAAAAATAGAGAATGTTAAAAGTACTTATTTTTTTTAAGCTGTAGTACACTGACACAGAATATATTGAAGGGGAACAAAATTTGCCACCTCAAAATGTGTCTCTTTAACATGAGGATTATTTTAGGCTGATTATTTTTAAGTTTTTCTTGTTACCTCCCCCCTAACTATCTAAAAAAATTCAGATGGTGACCTGTTCCAGGGAGGAGCTATCATGGTAGATAACTATAGTAGAACAAGGACTAGGTGTGGTAGACAGGGAGGAACCTAGCAAGGCCCCTTTGATCAATGGCCTCTCTGTGTCCCATTGTCTCTAGATGGCCCAACAACCATTTGTTTATCAAACATTAACTCTTTTCATCTTCCTATAAATTGCCTCCTACTCTTTGAAGGCCCAGACCCCTGCCTCCTTCTTCTTAGCCTAGAATGACAATATATACCTCATTTTGTCTGACTGTCTTTGGAATTTTTCATGCTTATGTGAATTTCCCATGCACATGTATTATATATTATTTTCTCCTGTTAACCTGCGTTATGTCATTTTAATTGTTTGACCAACCATAAGGCCAAGAGTGGAAGGGGAGGAAATTTTCCCCTCCCCGACAGTACCAATCTTAGGAAACATATCTCCGTAATAAAGGATATTAAAAGAGAACATATATTTGGGGATATGACATCAAGTCATTTCCATTCTAATGATGTTGTATTCAGAAGTCAAAGTAAAAGCTGATGTCGTCTACCGTAGCTGCCTACTTGATTGTTCTGGTGAAAATTTACTATGGTGACCGGGAGCAATTTTCCTAATGCTGTCTTTATCCCTAAACAACATATGAAAGTGGTATCACTAAACCATAGTTCAGTGTCATGAATACAGGGAGAAGAGTACCCAGGAATATCTGCTGAATTTTAGCAGTCGTTAACGTGACTCTGTTACCTGAAGAGAATATGTTTGCAACTAATAATACCAGTGTGAAAGGAGTATTTCTAAAGTGATAATTAAAATGCATTTCCATTTCATAGCAAGGGGATTTGGCAATTCAGAGCATCCTGCATTCATTCTTACACGTTTATGCTCTGTTCATTCTTATTTTTACTTCTACCAACACTGCCAAGTACCAGATGTGGGTTAAATGTATTAAAGTAGGTGATTCACAAATGGTAGCTTTCCTACCAGTAAGGAGAAAGATCACATTTCCCTCACAAGTGTTAAAATAATATCTTAACCTCGAAACTTCTCTCCTCAAGACCTTTGGACTTTTATGGAACATTATTCTTGATTTCCCAGTGAGTTTCCTACTGAGGAACATTCTACGGTGAAGAGAGAATTAATAGATAACCCCATTTTTGTTTTTGTTTTTGGGTATCATATATCAAAAAAAAAAATTAGAAAATATTTACGAAAGCCTGCTTAGCTTTTCAGAGTTTGAGGAAGGTGGAGAGGGCGTAGAGTATAGTGTCAAAGATGAAAAAGACACCTTTTTTGCAGTCTAGGGTTTTATGCTGACACCTATCAACATGAGTCATTTGCTGGCTTTTCAAATACTGCAGCAAAATATTAGATCAAATAGGTCCTAATTATTCCTAGAGTCCTTTACATAATGTTGCACATACTACTCAATCAAAAATGCTTCTACATCAGCTCCCTGTAATCATCCTTGAGGTTTTACAAAACTGAAGAAACTAACAAGTTGTTGTTTTCTTGGAAACATAGGAAAAAGGGAATAAGATGTGGCTCTGGACTTGGAACCTCCGGTAGCCCATTAATATTTGGTAAGTGTGGTATGTGTTACATGCAAATCATGGATTTCTGGATATGTTTTAGAGATATACACTTACTTCATTAAGTCAGAGGAAGAAGGCAAGATCAGTATTCCAAACAAATCCAACATTGCTCTGCTTTTCTACTCATCTTCATGTCTTGCTGTCACATTTTGTGCTCAGGATTGGTAAGGACTAAACATTTTCAATGCCTAAAATTTGACATGTGTACCTTGCCTCAAAAACTGAGAATATATTCAATTCCACTAGAACTTACACTGTAAGAGGGAGACTGGCAAGATATGCGGTGGCAGAAATAGTCAAATGGCAAATCATAGGAAGTCATTGTAAGCCATAGTGGTAGGGATTGAATGTATCTCCCCGATATTCATATGTTGTGATCCTAAAGCCCAATGTGATGGTATTAGGAGGCGGGGCACTTGGGAGGTGATTAAGTCATGAGGGTAGAGCTCTCATGCATAAGGTTAGTGCTCTTGTAAAAGAGACCCCAGAGGATTCTCTTGCTCCTCTGCCATTTGAGACACACCAAGAAGACTATGACCTAAGAAGCCAGCCCTCACCGGACACCAAATCTGCCAGTATCTTCATCTTGAACTTACCAGCCTGCAAAACAGTAAGAAATAAATTCCTGTTGTTTATAAGCCACCCAGTCTGTGGTATTGTTATACAGCCTGAACTGGCTAAGACATGTGGTAAAATGTTTCACTTTATCTATCAGTTGAAAGATTACATGTAGGGGAGCAATATTAGATTTGCATTTAGAAAAGCTACTCTGGATTCAGTGTAAGACAGAGATTTGCAGAAAGCAAGATTATTGGCAGGGAGCTCAGTTAAGCAAATGTAATTATAGGTAAGGGAGATGGTGTTTGGGTGGAAGGTTAATGAATATTGTCAAGTGGTCGAGCAGTTCCTGAGAAGCAGCGTGGTGGCAGCTGCTAGGTTAGCTTCCACGTTTCCACAGGTTCAGTCAGTAAAAGACAATGAACCTAAATGGATTTAGACAGTTTGTTACTTACTTACACAAAGTAAAGCAGAAGCAAATCAGCATGGTTGCAGCTCCCTGTGACCCTAATCCCAAAGAATGACCCAGGACACAAGGGGCCAGAAGACAGCACAATTAGTACATTGCTCTGCTGTGGGGGAGCCATCTCCAGACTGCACTTAAGTGCTGGTTGAGCGGGTGATGAAGTGGGAGGTTCCATGCTTCATCACAACCAGGGAGGTGAACGAGAAACTGCCTTAGGGCGGCCTCCTGCTGGGCAGGCAACCTCCCGCAAGGTAGAGAGGTAGATGAGAAACAGTCTTGTGACAGCTCCTCACAAGACAGCCTGTCTTACTGTATTAAAGGGAGGACCACAGGTATTTGCTAAGGCTTGGGTGAGACTAAAAAAAACAATCTACTAGAAAATGTGCAAAAGGCATGGCAGACATTTCATCAGAGAGCACATACAGATGGCAACTAAACACGTGAGAAGATGGTCAACATCATTAGTCATTAGAAAAATACAAATTAAAGCCACAATGTGATATGACTATACACCTATCAGAACTGCTAAAATTAAAAAAGCATCAATTTATTGGAAAGGCATAACAACTATAAATGTACATGCACCCACTAATGGTTTTAAAATAGATAAAGCAAAATCTTACACAATTAAAGAAGTGAAATAAAGTCACAATTATAATTGAAGAGTTTGACACCCTTGCCTCAGTAACTGTTAGAATATGTATATAACACTGAACAAATCTTGCCCAAATTTCTCTTTTGCCTAGGGCTAATCAGAAACATAGAGGGAAGGGAATTTGGGGAAATGTTGTTGAGCTTAGCCAAGATGACACATTACAAAATCCCATAATTACTGAGATGGCAACTAATAGCAGTATTTAATCAATCTTGGGGAACATTCTCCTGGAAGCCATATAAAGTTCATCAGATCACCAGTTTGTATGATATATATATATATATATATATATCAGGAAGCCTATTGGGGGTAGAGTGTGAACGGAGGAAAAGGAAGAAGATTTACATATTAGCTCTCATCTCTCATTTGTCAAAGGATTGTCCCTTGGGCATTCAGTTTCCCACACATCTGGATTGCTCATATGTGAGGACCCAGTGAAGACGTGTGACATCCCGTACTTCAATGGCCACAGGAAAACTGTAGGCCAGGAGGTGAGAGGCACTCAGCAGGGACCAAGGTGAGGCATTGCCAAGTTGCACCTGCTTTTACAGCTGGATGCAACAGTATACAGGTGAGTACTAGAGGATCCAAATTAGCACATAAAAATGTGTCTAACAAATACCATGTGATTTCACACGTGCGTGGAATATGAAAAAAAAATAAACAAAACAAACACATAGATACAGAGAACAAATTGGTGGTTACCAGAGGGGAAGAGGGAGTAGAGGGAGGGAAAAATGGGTAAAGGGGGTCAATTGTATGCTGACAGATGGAAACGCGAGTTTGGTGGTGAGCATGCTGTAGTGAATACAGAAGTCTAATCATAATGTTGTATGCTTGAAACTTATATAATGTTATAAACCAATGTTAGCTCAATAAAAAAAATGTGTCTAATATAGTACCAAGGAATCACCACTTTGATATGAGGCTTTATTTCTTTGGCCACAAAACGATTTCCTAAAGAAGATCTTAGTTATGAAGCTGGCTGATATTACATGACTATATCATAAGAGTTTGAATATAATTGCAAATGCTATGTGAATTAAAAGGGCAATTGGCTTTTAGGTGAGATTGTTGGCTTACTTTTGCTTCGTCACTCTTGAAGGATTAGGCTGTCACCTGGCCACATACCTTAAGAGTCAGAGTATCCCTAGCCAGCCTACAACATGAAGGAACCAGTGAGCATCTCCAGAACTACAGAAGGCAACAGGACAAGCACCGTCCATGTGTCCATCACATGTATCCAGACTATTGCTGTTGTAGCTAGTGAGATCCACTGAGGAAGTTTAGGCTCCTCTTCCAACTAGAAAAGGTTGGACTGTTTTCCTAAGGACTCACCAGTTGTCAGAATGACCTGGCCCACTCTTCTCCTTCATTAGTTTGTTCCAAACCCTGCCTGGAGTGACGAGAAACTGAGACCTTTAACTCCCCTCTGTAGCCGAGGATTCTCCATTTGCTTCCTTACTAGGTCTCAAGAAGGTAGGAGGCAAAAACAAGGTTTACTTGGTTTAATCCATACTCTGTGTCTCTGTATGATATATCAATTATTTCATAGAAAAATGGAATTTCAAGCTTACAGAAATGGAAAATAAGGACTCAGAAAAATACCAGTATGCAATTCTCGTGATCCGTTAAAAGCAATGACATTTATTTTTTCATTTCTTCAACATAAATAATTTGGAGTTTACCACGCACTGATCTAGACTAGGCGCTGAATCTCAGAGCATGTGTGTGTCAGCCTTCACATATGTGGCTACCTGTGGATATCCACTTAAAACGACTGAAGTCGTTTTTAGAATTGAGTCTTGGGGACAGCTGCGTGGCTTAGCAGTTAAGTGCGCATGCTCAGCTACTGGTGGCCCGGGTTCGGATCCCGGGCGCGCACCGACGCACCGCTTCTCCGGCCATGCTGAGACAGCGTCCCACATACAGCAACTAGAAGGATGTGCAACTATGACATACAGCTATCTACTGGGGCTTTGGGGAGAAAAGGGGAAGAAACAGAGGAGGATTGGCAATAAATGTTAGCTCAGGGCCGGTCTTCCTCACACAAAAAACAAAACAAAACAAAACAAAAAAAGAATTGAGTCTTGTAGGTAAGATGATGTTTATAAATATTTTCTATTACGTCCCATACTCTGCTTCTACTAGCTGTGTATCTTTAGTCAAGTTAATGAACATTCATGGCCTCGTTACCTTCTGTAAAAGGAGCTTAAAATAGTACCTCTTACATAGGCTTCTGATAAAGATTAATGTTTAGCCGTGTGACTGGCACATAACGTTAGTATTTTCGCTCAATCAATAAGACTGTTAATGCTGTTGTCAGCCTTGCAAATAACACATTGTCTGCTTTACACAGTCACATGTTTGTGTGGGAACATCTTGGGGGTCCATTGACATCACTGGCTAGAGAGGCAGCCATTTTTCTTCTGATTTTCTCTGTAACATGTATATTTTCATCATACTAAAAGCTTTGCCTCATTTATTTTATTTTATTTTTTATTTTATTTTTTATTTATTGCAGTAACATTGGTTTATAACATTGTGTACATTTCAGGTGTACATCATTATACTTCTATTTCTGCATAGATCACCTCATGTTCACCACCAAAATACTAATTATAACCCATCACCACACACATGTGCTGAATTATCCCTTTCGCCCTCCTCCCTCCCGCCTTCCCCTCTGGTAACCAACAATCCAATCTCTGTCTCTATGTGTTTGTTTATTGTTGTTATTATCTACTACTTAATGAAGGAAATCATACAGTATTTGACCTTCTCCCTCTGACTTATTTCGCTTTGCATAATACCCGAAATGTCTATCCATGTTGTCACAAATGGCTGGATTTCATCGTTTCTTATGGCTGAGTAGTATTCCATTGTGTATATATACCACAGCTTCTTTATCCATTCGTCCCTTGATGGGCACTTAGGTTGCTTCCAATCTTGGCTATTGTGAATAACGCTGCAATGAACACAGGGGTTCATGTATCTTTACACACTGGTGTTTTCAAGTTCTTTGGATAAATATCCAGCAGTGGAATAGCTGGATCATATGGTAGTTCTATCCTTGATTTTTTGAGGAATCTCCATACTGTTTTCCATAGTGGCTGCACCAGTTTGCACTCCCACCAGCAGTGTATGAGAGTTCCCTTCTCTCCACATCCTCTCCAACATATGTTGTTTCCTGTCTTGTTAATTATAGCCATTCTGATGGGTGTGAGGTGATATTTCATTGTAGTTTTGATTTGCATTTCCCTGATAGTTAATGATTTTGAACATCTTTTCATGCGCCTGTTGGCCATCCGTATATCTTCTTTGGAGAAATATCTGTTCAGGTCTTTTGCCCATTTTTTAATTGGGTTGTTAGATTTTTGTTGTTGAGATGCATGAGTTCTTTATATATTTTGGAGATTAAGCCCTTATCAGATGTAGGGTTTGCAAATATCTTCTCCCAATTGTTAGGTTGTCTTTTTGTTTTGTTGATGGTTTCCTTTGCTGTGCAGAAGCTTTTTAGTTTGATGTAGTCCCATTTGTTTATTTTTTCTATTGTTTCTCTTGCCCGGTCAGACATGGTGCTTGAAAATATGTTGCTAAGACCCGTGTCGAAGAGAGTACTGCCTATGTTTTCTTCTAGAAGTTTCACAGTTTCAGGTCTTACATTCAAGTCTTTAATCCATTTGGAGTTAATTTTTGTGTATGGTGTAAGGTAAGAGTCTACTTTCATTTTTTCGCATGTGGCTTTCCAGTTTTTCCAACACCATTTGTTGACCAATCACCAGTAAGGAGATCGAAACAGTAATCAAAAACCTCCCCAAAAATAAAAGTCAAGGACCACACGGCTTCCCTGGTGAATTCTACCAAACATTCAAAGAAGACTTAATACCTATCCTTCTCAAACTCTTCCAAAAAATTGAGGAGGGGAGGAAGCTCCCTAACTCATTCTACGAAGCCAACATTACCCTGATACCAAATCCAGACAAGGACAACACACAAAAAGAAAACTACAGGCCAATATCACTGATGAACATCGACGCAAAAATCCTCAACAAAATACTAGCAAATCGCATACAACAATACGTTAAAAAGATTATACACCATGATCAAGTGGGATTTATTCCAGGGATGCAGGGATGGTTTAACATTCGCAAATCAATCAACGTGATACACCACATTAATAAAATGAAGAATAAAAATCACATGATCATCTCAATAGATGCAGAGAAAGCATTTGACAAGATACAGCATCCATTTATGATAAAAACTCTGAATAAAGTGGGGATAGAAGGAAAGTACCTCAACATAATAAAGGCCATATACGAGAAACCCACAGCTAATATCATCCTCAATGGTGAAAAACTGAAAGCTTTCCATCTAAGAACAGGAACCAGACAAGGATGCCCACTGTCACCACTCCTATTTAACATAGTACTGGAAGTCCTAGCCAGAGCAATCAGGCAAGAGAAAGAAATAAAAGGGATCCAAAGTGGAAAGGAAGAAGTGAAACTGTCACTATTTGCAGATGACATGATTTTATACATAGAAAACCCTAAAGAATCCACCAGAAAACTTTTAGAAGTAATAAACGAATATGGTAAAGTTGCAGGATACAAAATCAACATATAAAAATCTGTTGCATTTCTATACACTAACAATGAAGTAGCAGAAAGAGAAATTAAGAATACCATCCCATTTACAATTGCAACAAAAAGAATAAAATACCTAGGAATAAACTTAACCAAAGAGGTGAAAGATCTGTACACCGAAAACTATAAAACATTGCTGAAAGAAATTGAAGAGGACACAAAGAAATGGAAAGATATTCCGTGCTCTTAGATTGGAAGAATTAACATAGTTACGATGTCCATACTTCCTAAAGCCATCTATAGATTCAATGCAATCCCTGTCAAAGTTCCAACAACAATTTTCACAGAAATAGAACAAAGAATCCTAAAATTTATATGGAACAACAAAAGACCCCGAATAGCTAAAGGAATTCTGAGAAAAAAGAACGAAGCTGGAGGTATCACACTCCCTGATTTCAAAATATACTACAAAGCTACAGTAACCAAAACAGCATGGTACTGGCACAAAAACAGACACACAGATCAGTGGAATAGAATCAAAAGCCCAGAAATAAACCCACACATCTATGGACAGCTAATCTTTGACAAAGGAGCCAAGAACATACAATGGAGAAAAGAAAGTCTCTTCATTTATTTTAAATGTAGTTCTTTAAACACAAACTAAAAAAAGGATAAAGATGTAAATCTAAAATAAAAATGCATTTCTTGTTTCTTTCTATTCAGGGTTCCCACATAAGTGCAATCCACAAGTGTGGGAAACTTAATACCCCATGGGACAATCCTTTGACAGAATATGGGCACTTGAGTTGAGTAATGAAAACATACAGAACATAAGTGATCTCAGAATTCTTAGAGTGAGTTTATGTTTGAGAATTTATTTGCCTTTCATAAAGATGGAACAAAACCACAGAATGTACACTGGTGTCAGAATTGCAATAACAACATTTCTTAGATTATCAGCAGTATTATATACTTTAAAAGGATGTAATTTTTAAAAAGTAAAAGTTGACACTTGATTTCAAGTCATTTTAACTTCTATCATTTTGTGGTATAATTTAGAGTCTTCATAGAATAGTAGTTACAAGCTGAGTTTCAATTATGTCTCTACAATGTATTGGCTGTCTGACCTTTAGATTTTCAAATCTGTGTTTATATTTCTTCATCCACAATTGGGAGTAATTGTATCTTCTTCATAGATTTTGTTTTAGGATGGTTAAATGAGATACTTTATGCAAAGCACTCAGAAGTTTGTGTAGTCATAAGAGATACTCCGTAAGTCGTAGTTTTAATTTACCAGAGGATGCAAACTTTGGTTTATGCCCACCATACATTTTCATGTATATGTAAGTGAACGAAGAAGTCACATGATATCTCACTTTCTGTCAATATTAATTGAAATTTCCTACAAAATATAAATTTAGTTTACAAAAGAATCAGAACATATTTGTTTTAAGACAAAAATTGTATAGTGTAATGGCAATTGTGTAAGATTTGGAGTTGGAGACCTCGATCCTCATGTCTGACCTAATGCCTACTTGCTGGGAGAATTTGCCCAAGTAAAGCATTTTGACTTCATTTTCTTCATCTTTCCAGTGGAGACAGTAATCATGACTCATTTTCATTGCTTTGCCATTTATTAACTGAGTAACCTTAATCATATTCCTTAACCTTTATATGCCTCAGTCTCAACATCTGTGAATTGGGGATAATAGTAGTGTCTGTGTCACCGTGTTGTTGAAAGAATTAATGAGAGAAACCTGGTGAACTCGTGGCACAGCGCCAGGAAGAGAGCACGTGTTGGATATGGGCTATTGTGTTTGTTTATTACCTATTACCTATTACCCTATCCAGGATTTCTTTGAGAAACAAATGTAGTTTGCAGGCTGGAAAACATCTAAACAAATTTTGTTGCTATTTCAGTGCCACCTAGATTTCCATAACCATTTGCTCGATTGTTAAGCAACCTAAATTTACATACAAACCACTATTGTAATAAAAGAATAATTTCCTTATTTTTTAGTCTCCAAGATATGCTAATAATTGCAGCATCAGATAACTGTGACTGGAAATTTGTTTAAAGTGCAAATATTACAGATATATTTAATATTCAGAAAAAATGGAAATAATTTGGCTAAAACAAAAAGACATCTGCTTTCCTTGCAATTGTAGATCCATATTGACTTTAAAAATATGTGTATTTATTACAGTTAAGTTCTAAAATGATCGTTTGACTAAATATTTCTTTTTAAAGTGAATTTAGAGTATTCACAGTAAACGTCACATTAAAATATGGTGGTCTATTTTATTTCTTTTCTTTTTCTCTTGTGTTTGTGACTAAATGTAAATTTGTTATAACCAGTTTCCTGAGAAGTGCATGATGGATAACACATTAGACAGACTATTGGTTTTTGGAATATTTATAAACATAAGAGCTTCAGCATCTTATATGAGAAACGAATAGATCTTTGGGAAATTCTTCAGAGTATTAATAATAATAAAATAAAAAACTATGTTGATATGCTTCTTAAAATGGAGAATATCAATTAAAGGAAGACAGAAGTGACAAAAGAGATGTATTACAAAAAACAAATGATATTGCGATGTAGTGGAAAAGTGATTTTTTTAAATCTTAATCTCATTTTCTACTTCTCACGGGTGTTCATGGAACCAACAATTGTATTGCAGTAAGTACTATTTTTTTCTCAATTAATTATTGGATCTCATTACATTAGTATATATGATATATAGTGTTCTCATAATTGAATCTAAAATACAGAGTTAAGTATGTAGGCATTTTAATATAAGTATGGCTTTCATATTTGCATGTGCTCTTCAGGGAAACAAAAGCATATCCAGTATTTAAACCTATTCCTCATATTTCATTAAATAGAATTGAACATGTTTGTAATTCTGGAGTTGTGTTTTATTTTTCAGAACTTGACTTCCAGAAGGAGATGATTTATAGTTCTAAATATGAAAAGATATTTCTAGTGGACTGCCACAATAGTACTTGGAAGAGCTGGGATGTAAATGAAAAGTAAAGTGGAAATCACTTGCACAGATCTAAAATCCAGTCTTAGCAGGGTAAGGAACTATATCCAATTTGAAGGCTGAAATTACCTTCCTCCACAACTTTTTCAAGCTTTGGAGAAATAATTAAGTTTCATCATATGTTTTGCTTAGTCATGCAGAATGTAACTTAAGACTGTAAATTTTTTTTGTTAATGCGGTAGCCTAAATTCCATTTCACACTTTTGCTAGGTAATTCTCAGCTCAAGCCAACCTTGGGCCTGAGGGATTTCTTCTGCTTTGTGCTCAGGGAGACAACAGAGCATCATTTTGAATGCACAGCAGTTCATTCCAAGATCAACTCAATTGTACCAAAACTATATCATCTCAGATCATTTATCGACTCATTTCATAAGCAGAAAACAAACAAATACAAAAGCAAATAGTTCCGTGCTATTTGATATTTAACATAATTAATATAATTTTCTGGTCTTGCATGTCAAGGATTTATACTACATACATATTCAGCAAAGAAAAATTGTTTTCTTATTGCACGCTGATATTGATGTTTCCCGTCGTGCTTTAGAATACGCCTTCGCTCTAAATTCAGTACTGTGGTGAAGCATATGGAAATAGCCCCTTCAGTCTCTTCGTCATAGAAGCAGCATTACTTGACTTGGGGAAATATGGAGGATCACAGAGTAATAGTACTTTATGAAAAGAATGCATTTCATATCTCTATCTGCACCTAGGTCTATGTATAGATATATATCTACAAGGATAGATCCTTCAATAAATCTTTGAAGGAAAGTGTCTAGAGTTTAAAGGTTCAATATTTCTATATCAGCCATAAGTGCTCCATAAGAAATAGGTGAGCTCAGACCAATATCAGGTCTTTAGAGGTTACCTCTGGAGTAAATATTCTCCTTCATTTGAATTGTTTTTTCTTCTTCTCTTACATCTTCACTATAAAGTGAACTGAAATTGTTCAGTGAGCTCATAATCAACCTATTCAATTAGAACCTCAAAGGCCACTTCAAATCCCCTTCCCACTTATCAGAGCTAAAAAGGTCTAGATTTGCGACAGTTTGGTGGATACCCACCTGGGGTTCTCAACAAAAATTGCATCAATACCATTGTACCACTATACAAGCTCCAATTTTTAAAAATCTTTTCCAACAGTATCATCCTTTTCATAACAATATTCCTCTTAAAAATATTAGCTAATTACTAAATCTGTGGTTTCCTGGTATGGCTGTTGCATGAGGTCTGGTTGATTTTAGTGATAGATTGAGGTGAGGTATCAGTGCTGAATCACTGGAACTTTGCAGCACTCCAAATGTGAACACCAGTTGTAGCCATGAGAGATGTTGTATATATTTTTTTCTTCAAAAATTAAATGTAAATTAGATATTTTCCCACCAATCTGTCTGCTGAAGTTCCACCATCAGCAACTTACAGCTTCCATTGGTTTTCTCACAGAGGCATATAATAATAATTTCCTCATCTGCTTATAATGTTGTCAATCAGTCTAGAAATTTCTGTCACATTAAGCTTTTTTTTTAAATATATATTTAAATCTTTATAGATGCCATTCCAGAGCTCTCTCTACAGCTATGTAAATTCACACATCACTCACATAATTAGAGTCTTAAAAAAAATTAAGTTAATATAGAATCCATTTTTCACTTATATCTCAGGATATCATTGTAGTTTATGCCTTTAGAAAGTAAAATATGCCTATGGTTAGTAGATTAAAAGTCCTAAAAGATATAAGATGAAAAGTAAAAGACTTTTTACCTCTTACACCAATCCCAAATACTCTTTTCAAAGGACAACCACAGTTAAATAGTTACCATATACCTCTCCAGAAAAAATAAAATGTAGATGCTAAATACTTGTGTATAAGCACACATACACCTATCCATATATCCATGTATATACATGTAATTATATTCTTGAACACATTTTATAAAATGGCTCACTCATGTACATTGTTCTATTCCTTGCTTTTTCACATACTAACAGTTCTTAGAGAGACTTCATCTCAATGCCTATAGATCTACTGTATCCCAGTCTGTCATTTGTTACTGTTATTACAAAACATTTATTTTGTGCCAGGCTTAGTACTAACTGTCTTACCTGGTTTAGCTCATTTAATTTTCATAACAGCTCTGAGGAGTGAGTACTGTTGTTTTCCTCTTCACATGATATACACTACGAGCCTGAGCTCAAAATCAAATTTCCTATGACTGATATTTACATTCCTTCCTTTCCTTTCCTTTTCTTTTTTTTTTTTTCCACTATTACAATCATACAATAAAAAGCTTTTAGAGGGTGTATTTGTGGGTGTTTTTATGTATATGTGCCTGGTAATGTGGAGGTTTGTGGATGTAAAAGATGAATATACATTTACACAAACAATTTCAGTCAGTTTTTATTAGTAAAATTGCTGATTAAAAAAGAAACCTTTAAAAATATATTCTTTAAGTTTCCTTTATGAATCCTGCACATTTCTTAGTGTATTCCTATATTTTATTTTTGGTAGCTCTTATAATTTAGATTTCTTCTACCATTATAGCATATACTCTATGGGTTATTGCTTAAATACAAAATTTTTAAAAACTTTTTCAGCCATTTTATTGGATTTCTTAATGTTTTTCTAGGAATACCACCTTAAGGTCATCAAATAGTGGTAAGTTTTACATCTACTTTCTAATATCTGTTCTTCTTTTGGTTTTTCTTTACAATTTCGTTGAACAGTAATTCCATAGCAAGGTTATTAAGTAGTGCTGATGCCAGGAAGCCTTCTTTTGATCTGGAATTTTAAAAAAAGTGCTTTCATTGAAATCCAGAAATTTTCTCAGTGCATTTGGTATGGGTTCTGCTAAATTAAAAAAATTAATAATAATCTGGAAGTTCCGTTTTATTTCTACGCACTTTATCTTAAAGTGTGAAAGGATTCATTTGTGAATACGTCTGTGATTGGTAACTGGTGGAGCTTTAGCCCTTTAACAAACATCTCGAATTTTCCATTTCTGTTGTAGAAGCAGATGTGTACTTTTTAAATGGGAGGAAGTAAGCAGGCTAGTGTTCACAAGGAAAAGGTTGTCAGGTAGTATAGGTAGAAAAATAGGTAGAAAAGTGTAGGGCAAATCCTGTACAGCTTAATAGGACCTTATAAAGTGGATGCCTTCCATTTGTCCCTCCGGATATATTCCCCACTCTTCTAACCCTTATCGGTGCCTTTTCAGGGGCCACATCAGTGGGCTGCCTTACCCTATAGCTTTTGGTTAGATTTGGCCAATGGAAGGCATGGAAAGGAAATCAGAGGGAAAGAGGAGAGTGATTGCCTCAGGCAGACTTTGCCTCTAAAGTGAAGGTCCCAGCTCCTGACTGGTGGCACAGCACTAGGGGTGCTAAGTGTTACTGCTGTCACTGATCCTATCATTCTGCATCATCCCCACTATACCTTGAAGTTTCCCTTTCACCTTGCCTATAACTTTGTAAACAGAGCCTTGATTAAACTCTCCAAAAATTGCTAATTTTAGTGTGCCATTTGTTTCTTGTTGTGATTGTATTGTATAGGATTTGTTTTTCATATGGGGGTCCCATGGAGCCTCTGGAGAGTTTTGAGCACAGTCATGTGCCACATAACAACGTTTCGGTCAACACGAATCGCATATACGACGGTGGTCCCATAAGATTAGTAGCATATAGCCTAGGTGGGTAGTAGGCTATCCCATCTAGGTTTGTGTAAGTACACTCTATGATGTTCACACAATGACGAAATCACCTAACAACATGTCTCAGAATGTATCCCCATTGTTAAACAACACATGACTATATTTAAATGCTATCACTTTGGCACTGTATGGAGAATAGGTGAGAGACAAGGTTAGTAGCAGACACCATCTAAGAGGATATTATAACAATCCAGATAAGAAATGATATTGGCTTGCATAAAGTGGTAGAAGAAGCTAAATCAGGAAACGATTGAATAATAGATATATTTTGAACAAATTTAATAGAATTTTTTGGTTAATTGAATTTAAGATATGAGAGAAAGAGAACCCCACCACCACCAAAAAAATTCCGGAGCTCTTGGCCTGAGCAGCTAGAAGAGTAAAAGTTGTCTTTAAAATGAGGAGCAGTAGATTTTAGGAGGAAATAAAGATTTTGTGTTTGGAAAAATTTAATTTGCAATGTCAACCAGAGAGCTTAGTAGAGAAATATAAATCTAGAGTTCAACGAAGTGAATATGGGAATCATCAATACAGAGATGGCATTTACTGTAACAGACTGGATAAGATTGATAATGTGTATAGAGTGGAGGGGAGAGAACTAAGTCTTGGGGCAATGGTGTCTAGAAGATTGGAAGTAAAATCTGGAAAAGGACAGAGAAAATTGGAAGACAGTAGAGTAAGAGAATTATCAACAGACTTTGAGAAGCTAAGTAAAGTGCTTCAAGAGAGAGGGAATGATGAATTTTGTCAAATGCTGCTTAGAAGGCAAATTAGAATGGACCAATGAATTGGGTAACAAGGAAGTCATTACTAACCTTCACAAGAATATTCTTACTGGAACACTTCATTACCGAATGGAAAAAGTAGAAATGTAGACCGCAAGTGTAGATAACTCTTTCAAGGAATTCTTATCAAGGTCAAGAAGATCAAAAGAGAGCAGAAAAGGGGAAATTGGATAGGGGCTGAAGGGAGATATATACTTGGTGTTGGAAGAATGTGAAATTTTTCCTATGCATTTCTCTACCCTCTTTTTGAGATAAAAAAGCCAGGTTTTCAGCTGAGAGTAAGGAGGAGAAGGAGGGTTGAAGTTTTGCAGACAGAGAAGAATGTATGTGATAGCCATCTAAGACAGAGGTTAGGCAAACTTTTGATGCAAAGAGCCAGACATTAAATATTTTAGGCTTTTGAATGATACAGTCTCTGTCATAACTACTCAAATTCTGTTGTAGTATAAAAGCAGCCATAGACACTACGTAAACAAAGAAGCATGGCTGTGTTTCAATAAAATTTTATTTTCAAAAACAGACAGAACTGGATTTGACTCACAGGCAATCATTTGCTGATCCCTGCTCTAGGAGAATGGAAAAATGAGTGGACTAGAGAAATGCAATAGAGTTTCCGGGAAGCTATAGAGGCTTGAGATTGCAATCATAAATATAAAGTGGGACTGGTTAGGATGGAGTGGTTTTCTCTAGCCATGTTCTAGGTACTTGGAGGCAGATGCTGCAACAGTGCTAAAGAAAATGTTGAACAAGACATGAATCTTTTATCCTTAGTTTCCGCCAAGATGTGAGCAGCTCTAGTCATTTATCTTCCCCTCTCCTCTCATTCCTATAATCTTGTGCTTCCTTCTGCATGGTTGGATGTCATTCTCCATTTAGCAGTCTGAGTGATTTTCTTAATTCCTGGATCAAACGGGTAGTTTCCTGCCTTCTTCCCTTCAGCACCTCCCCACTATATTAGTATGTCATATTCTAAGCATGGCTCCCTAGGCCTTGCATGATCTGGGTCTTCCCTCCTCTCCAGCATCATTCCACAGGTCTTTATTTTCTTGTTCACTGCACTCCCCAATCCGAGTCCTGTTTCTGTTTCTGGAATGTATCAAAGCTTATTCTGTCCTCAGGCTCTTTCCTCTGCTTCAAATGCTCTTTTTCTCTTAGGACTATGCCCTTCCCCTTCACTGGATTCACCATAATCTATAATGATGAATTTATAGCTGATGCATTTGTTTAACGTCTATATGGCCCACTGGATTATGCACTCCATGAAGGGAGGATCTATGTATGATTTTTTCCACCAACGCACATCCCGGCCTAGCCCTTGGTATAATCAATTTGCAGTCAATATTTGTTGATGAATGAATTAAGGAATTCTCTCAGATCTCATGCACTTTAGGGTTGAGAGGTAGAACAGGACCTCCACTGCTGCTTTCAACTATTACTCCTTGTATCAGTCTGCTCTGGCTGCCATAACAAAATACCACACACTGGGTGGCTTAAACATCAGAAATACATTTTCTCACAGCTCTGGATGGTGGAAGTCCCAGACCAAGGTGCCAGCAGAGTTGCTTTCTGGTGAGGAATCTCCCTTCAGCACTTGGACAGTGTATTCTTGCTATGTCCTCACACGGCCTTTGCTCTGCTTGCGTTCACAGAGAGAGAGAGCTCGGGTGTCTCTTCCTCTTCTTGTAAAGACACCAGTCCTATAGATTAAGGTTCCAACCTTATGACCTCATTTAATCTTACCTCCTTAAAGGCTCTATCACCAAATACAGTCACACTGGGTGTTAGGGCTTCAACATACAAATTTAGGGGGGACACAATTCAGTCCAAACACTTCTACACCTCCAGACTGGGTCAGGTTTTCTCATATTTGTTCCCATAGTGCCCTGCACTTCTATTCACGCTGCATATTAAATATATGATTCCATGTCTTTCTTTCCTGCCAGACACTTAACTTCAGAAGAGTGGTATTTGTATCTGTTTTGCTCAACCTTCTATCCCAGTTAAATTGCACACTACCTGACACGTAGTAAGCACTCAAAACTACTTTTTGAATTGAGTTTTATCTTATAGAGAAATCCTAATATTTGTGTGCTCCAACTAATTACATCCTTTTCATGGAAAACATAATCCTTAGAAAACTTTTACTTGCTTTCTACAGTGAGAGAAAATTTGAAGACAGAAAAAAACAAATAAAAATTAAAAATAAATATAAAAAGGAAAAAGGGGCTATAGTTTATGAAGCTTAAGAGATAGACACCAAATGCAATGTGTAAAACTTGTTTTGATATTGATTTGAACAAAAGCATTAAATAGACATTTGGGGACAATAAACACAGACTGGATATTAGATGATATAAATGATTTGTAATTTTGTTAGGTCCGTGATAATGACATCACGATTTTTTTTACATTCTTTCTTATTAGAGGTAAGGTGCTGAAATATTTATGGATAAAATGATATGAGATATAATATCTCGTATTTGTTTAAAATATTCAAAAAAAGTAGAGGAGAGAGATAAAACAAGATTAATAAAATGTTGATATTTGTTGAAGCTGGGTGATGGTACATGAGGATTCATTATACTATTCTCTCTAATTTTTATTTTTAAAATTTTCATAATAAAAATTTTTTTTAAAAAAAGCAACATGATATGGAAAGAGGTGCTATGTACAAAATTACTGACTTTTTAAAATTATTGCATGCAAAATCAAAACTATACTTCTTTTGGGGGATTAATACAGTTAAAGCGACAGAGTATAATGGCAACCAGTCAAAAGTTAGCTTTGTTCTTTCATTTAAACTCACTGAGTCTCCAGCAACACAACTTGTCATACCTGTCCATTCCAGTACCCAGGGGCCAAGGGGGAAGAATTTATATCCCATATTAAAAATCAAATAGCGCTCTGAATATATAGAAAGACAATTTGTAAGTTTTTGAAAATACCATCAAAAGCAAACACATACAGTTTGAAAAATTATAGTGCTGTATATCAATTGTTGAAATTGCATGAAAGGTAGTAAAATCACCGCATTCATTCTTGAAGAGCGATCTGTCATGAAATCGAGGCCCTGTTGAAATTAGGAATTCATTTTTCAAATGACTGAGGTAATTGCAGTAGTAATATTGAGACAGTAAGACACCCCCTTATGATGTCATATTGAGCCATTTTATATTAGCATTACTCATATTTTGTAGATATGATATAGAAATGCACTGCCCACAGGGCTCACTTGCATTGCACTACAAGGGTAATTATACAAAAGTAAACCAGTAACCTGAAAGAAAGAGTAAAGGGAGAAATAAATCTTATAGAGTACCTGCTCTTTCATATTAACTGGGCAAGGTGATATTCATTCTTTCATTTAACCTACAAATAGTTATTTATCATTATAATCTCTCAAGTAGAAATTATTCTATGGATAAATTGAGAACCAGAGTGTTTTAGGCAATTTTTCTTACATTGCACAGTTAAGAAAAAGAAGGGATCTGATTAAAGCCCAGATGTCTTTGACTCCAAACCTGTTTGCTTAATCACTAGTGTACATTGTGTTACTACATTCGAGAAACAGCCATTGAACACTGAAGGAGTTATATATGCCCTGGTAAAGGCTGCTGTTTGAGGTTTTAAAAATAGAAATTTGATGTAGGAATACTCGTTGTTTGCGTAGGTAGAGAGTCTTAGTCCATTTGGATTGCTATAACAAAAATACCACAGACTGGATGGCTTAAACAGCAAGCATTTATTTCTCACAGTTCTGGAGGCTGGAAGTCCAGGAACAAGGCACTGGCAGATTCAGCGTCTGGGAAGAGCCCACGTCCTGGTTTGCAGACAGCTGCTTTCTCACTGTGTCCTCACAGGGAAGAAGAGGCTAGAGAGCTCCCTGGGGTCTTCTTTATAAGGGCGCTCATCCCATTCAGGACGGCTCCACCCTCATGGCTTAATCACCTCCCAAAGGCCATCACATCGGACATTAGGATTTCAACATGGCCCTCCATTGGAAGGCTCATAAAACTATTTTTGTCAGGTACATCAGAGTTAATTAGACTCAGGGATCTGACTGCCTGCTACATGACTACAGACTCAGCATCAGTTGGTCGTAGGTTAAGAATTAACTAAAAGATTTCTGAGACACAGTATTCCCCAACACCAGTTCACATAGCTTTGAATAATACGAGCAAGGAATGAGCACACAGCCAAACAGCAGTTTCTTCAGGATGTCTCGTCACATGTAAGGCACGGTTTCCAGATCGCTCCACAACCCAGGCTATGCTCCATTGCAAGAGATAAGGTCAAAGAGAGTGAGGACCACTTCAATATGGAAAAAATACCCTCTCTGGTCCCCACCTAGCATTTATACTATACTTGTCACAAGATCCCTTTAAGAGTATGTGATACCTTTCACGAAAGAATATCTGACTACTTAGAAGAAAGATATTGCCACAATCTATGGATGATTTCCAAGCTTGTGTTTATACTGAGCTTCATCTTTCCAGAATGATCGAAACGCTGTCCAGTCTTTGTTACAATTTTATAATAAACGTGGGGTTTGTTGTCGTTGTGAGTGCCATGGAGTTGATTCCGAACCTAGCGGCCCTGTGTACAGCAGAGCAGAACCCTGCCGGGTCTCTTTTTTTTTTTGCGCCGTCCTCTCACCTTCTGGAGCTATGTCACACGATGCTCCACTGCTATTTGTAGGGTTTTCATGGCCAATTTTTTTGAAAGAGGCCAGGTCCTTCTTCCTAGTCTGGAAGCTCTGCTGAAAACTGCCCACCATGGGTGACTCTGCTGGTATTTGAAATATCGGTGGCATAGCTTTCAGCATCACAGCAACACACAGCTGCCACAGAATGACAACTGACAGACAAGTGGTGTGGTTCCCTGACTGGGGAACAACACGATCTGCAGGGGTGAGAGCACTAGGTCACCAGGGCTGGTCAATAGCTTGTACATTTTAGCAAATTTTGGATATCACATGAATAAAGATATGTATGTAAGAATGTGTATATGTTATATATATTATACCTATTTTTGAAAATATTTGCCATGTTGTAATGTAAAACATGGACCTTGGTTAATAACGATGTGTCGGTGTAGGTTTGTGGTTCATTGTAACAAATGCCCTACTATGGTGAGAGATGTTGATAGTGGGGGAGCTTGTGGGTGTGTGGAGACAGGAAGTGTATGAAACTCTTTGTATTTTCCACTCAATTTTGCTGTGAACCTAGAACTACTCTAAAAAAATAAAGTTTATTAATTTAAAAAACTCCATCAACTAATTTTTATCCCTAAAATATAAATAATCAATTATTAATTTCACTAACTTTTTTCTTTTTTTCCCTGCATTTAATAAACTATTTATGTATAGATCTGGTCATAACAATAAATTAAAATGAAGTTTAAGGCATTTTACCAAATATTTCTCATCTTTTGAAAATTTAAAATTAAAATTAATTTCTGTTAATGTAAACTAACTCATATGTAAATTATAGATCTTTATCATAAGAAAATATTATTTCATAATCTTGTATTGGTGGTTTTTTGTTTCAGAGATAAATACAAATCTATTGTTCTTTCCAGAATAAAGAAACTACTAAAGGAAATCTTTTCACACTATTTTCAGGTTCCTGTTACCTCCATAGCTTTTATCCATATGAACTTGTGTGTAATTCAGAGCCAACCAATTATTTCAGTGGTTTCATATGATTATATTTTAGAATCAGATCAGTGAACTGAACTGGTTAATGGGTAAGTTCAAAAGAGATCAAAGTTTTTAATAGATTTTCCAATGAAGAAAATTTCCAGTAGGGTAGACCAAAGGGCTAGATTGAATATAATTCGGTGAAAAAATCAAATACGACTACAGTCAGTTTAAATAATAATGCAGCTATTAAACTATAATGCATAGAATACAGTTCTCTTTCAGGCTCTGTGTGGATTATTCAGAGAAAAATCTTATTTAAACCATTTTGTGGTTTTAAGGAATATGAACATTGTTAATTGAGACTTTTAAAACATGGAAATTTGAAATGGGTAGACCTAATAGTTGCTCCTCTCCAATTCCAAAATTTGCTATTTTTGTAATCATTGGTTCATTTATTTTTCTGAACTAATGGATTGAAGGACTTTTTGCCATAACCCCTCACCCCGAGTGGGAATTATCAACCTGGAGGAATGGAGGCAGAGGCTGTGGTAGAGAAGAGAATAGAAGTAAAGTACTTGATTAATTTCTTCTTAGACCATTCTTTCTCCCCCTTTCCTTGGCAGATGAAGGCAAGAATTGTGACTTTGTGTTTAAACAGAACTAAATTCCAAATGGGTCATATCTCTTGTGATTTTCAGAGCAATACTGGAGACTACAAAGAATAGGAGCGAGTGCCAAGATTCCTGTTGCTGTGCTCAAACTCCAAAATCTTTGACTATTAGTAAAACCTAAAAAAAGAATCCTGGAAGATCTAATGTATATGATTTTTGAGTTATCTGTTAAATTTAAAATAAATGTATTGTGTATCCTTATATTTCTTCCGGGTCAAATAACCACTCGATTTCCATTATCTCTGTCTCCACAGAAAGCTAGAATCTGTGTTGTCTCTGAGATGAACAGTTTCATAAATTTTCAATAAATATTTAATTCCACAGGTAAGATACTTTACTTTTCATGTATTTTTTAAGATATTGATATTTACATCACACAATTGAGTATTATGATTATTATTCTTTAACTCTCCATTTAAGGTGCCATTATTGGGAGTGAGCACATGGACTTCCTAAATTATTTTCCTTATCAACACAGCCAGCTCCAACTTGTTTTCCAATATCACAGTAATTTAACAGCTGAGCTGGCAGCAAGACATGGGCCAGAGCCACAAGGAAAGTGAGACCCACAGTCTTTTTAGTGAAAGCTAAAATGCTGCTTTTGCATCTCACAATGGTTTTTCAGCTGCCATTCATCTACTCCCAGCAGGATGCCTGTGACCAATTCAGCTATTTTCTATTTTTACACAAATATGGAACCTTTTAACAAACTAAGTGAAACTTTCCAATAAGGAGCCAACAATTTACTCTTGCTAATGGCTCACCCTATACTTGTTTGTGCTAATCAGAACTAGACAAAGTTCTTCTGTAGCTTAAACAATAATCATTGTCTTAACAAGTCTGAAACAAATATAGAGAAATCATGGAGGACACAAACCAAACAGGGACCTTAGCTTGTCAAGATTCTCCTTTCCCACATATCCAGGGTAACTTTGTTTGGTTGATTTTTAAAACTGATTTATATAACATTAACTCCACAAAACAGGCATTTTCTAATATTGGTGTGTTGTTCACAACCCATTGCTGAAAGAGCTCCTGCAAAGAAAGTTAAGTGGGAAAGCACTGGATGTGGCCAACTCTTGGTACACTAAGTTGCTTCCAAATAGAAAACTATCCAAAATATCTTAAAATACAGTAATTCCAAATAAACAGTCTACAGAGCTATGCCAATTCCAGCAAAAAAGAATAAATATCCACCTGCAAATATACACATTTTTTTCTGTCCCCAAATATTTTTGGCTAGCCATTAGACATACTCTTGGAGGAGTGTTTTAGTTATCAGATCACTTAAGCCTTATAAAAAGGCTATATCATTGGATTTTATGGGTTATATTAGTTCTTTATTGCTGCAAAATCAATTACCCTAAAACTTAGTGGCTTAAAACAGAATATATTTACAGTCGATTCTCATTATTTACAATAGTTATGTTCTATAAAGTCACTGCAAACACAGAATTAGTGAATAGTGAACCATTGCTCCTAGGGGGAAACACAGGCTTAGCTTCCTCTGAGCCTCTGGTCACAAACTTTGCATCAACTGATCAATACATAACTTTGTTTTTTGTGTGTTACTGCTTAAAGACACCTTATTTCATATTCATTGTTGATTCATTAACACTGAACTTGTGACAAACAGAGCTCTAACTCATGCCTGAACAAAGCTTATCTAACACATATATTTTCTCCATAAGGCACATCACAGCCTTCTTGTGCTTAGGAACACTAGATAGCACTTCAGCACTATGCTTGGGGCCATTTTAAAAGCAAAATTATCACCAAAATGCACAAAAATGTGAAAAACGTGGCACCAAATAGACCATGAAAAGGACCCTTGTTTACATTATGAGAGCTGATACAAGATGGCAGAGCATCGCCTTGTCTGACCTCAGCCAGGACTGTGCACACTGGGCCACTCAAATTTTTCACTTCACTTTTTCACTTTTACAGTCTGAACGACTGTAAAAACACGTGAGTATTGATTTTGGAGTTACAAACATATTTCAGCAAGTAGGCAGATTTGCAGATACAGAATCTGTGAATACTGAGGGTGGATTGTATTTTTGCAGTCTCTGAGGGACAAGAATCTGCGAACAGTTTAGCTAACTCTTACTCATTCCTCAGAACTGAGTTTATACGACACCTTCCGCTAGCAGCCTTCCCTAATTAAGACTAAGTCACCTCTTTTTATGTTCCTTATACCTACTTTTATCATATTACTTATTAGACTAAACCATAATGTCGTAGCAACTTATCTTTCTCAACACTCAGTTGTAAGCTCCTTCACAGCAGGAACCGTGTCTTATTTATCCTTATATTTCCAGCACCTTGAACAAGAGTAGGCCTAATGGGGCTCTCAGTAATTCTTGAATGGTTCAATAAATTAATCTAGTTTTAAGTAATAGTGCACATAATGTCAACATGGAAATACCAAGGTACGTCTCAATTACAAAGAAATATTGTATATTTAATTTTTAGTTAATGAATTTAACATTTATTATGGTTCTTCAAATACTAGCTCTGAAGACTAATTTTCACCAAGAAATTTTAAAATATTATACAAGTATTAACAGGTTGAGATAGCTGGAAAAGAAAAAAGCTGGTCAAATAGCAAATGAATCATTATTAATTTTAAATTAGTCACATTTGGGGCTGCTGAAAAATTTGCCCAGGTAACTGCCAAGGGCTGTGAGAGCTTTGACCCTCTGTACAAGCTAACAAGTTAGCCTGCTGTAGTTTCACAGAGAGAGAACACAAATTATCAACAGCAGGAAGGAAAACGAGGCAATCATTACAGATACGATAACCATTAAAATGATTATAAGAGAATATTTTGAACAACTTTATGCCAATAAATTTGACAACTTAGTTGAAATGGACACTTACATCTGACACAAAAAGAAATATAAAATACAAAAAGACACATAACTATTAAGGAAATTAATACCAATTTTTCCCTACAAAAAACTGTAGACTCAGGTATCTCCACTTGTCGCTTCTCAGCCTTTTGGCTAAGAACAAGTGCAGATAGCTCCACTGTCAAATTCAACCAAGTATTTAGGAAAGAAATAATAACTATCATACACAACCTTTCAGAAATTAACAGAAGAGAGAACACTTCCCAATACTTTTTATAAAACCAGAATAATTTTATGGTGAAAATATTATAAGAAAAAAATATATAGGTCAATATCTCTCATAAAAACAAATGAAAATCCATAACAAAATAATGAATCCAAGCCATTCATATATAAAAAAGATAATATGTTATGGTCAAATGTAATTTATTCGAGAAATTTGGGTTGGTGTATCATTCAAAAATGTAGTTCAAAACATTAACAGAATAAAAGAGAAAGCCAGATGACTTTCTCAAGAAAGGCAAAAAAGCATTTGGCAAAATTTGACACCTATTCATGATTAAAAAAAAAAAAAACTCATCAAATTAAGAATAGAAGGAAACTTCCTCAACCCAATAAGGGGCACTTATGAAAAGTCTAATGATAACATCACACTTAATGATGAAATATTAAGCTTTTTTTCCCCTAAGATAGGAAAAAGGCCAAGATATTCATTCTTACCACTTCTATTCAGCATCGTATTAGAGGCCCGAGCCAGTGCAATAAAGTAAAAATATTTTAAAATAAATAAAAGACATAAAAACTAGAAATAAGTAAAACGATCATTATTTGAAAATGTCATGATTATGTATATATACAACTCTATGAAGTCTACAAAAAAATAACTAGGACTAATAAGTGAATTTATCAAGGTCACAGGATTCAAGATAAATATATAAAAGTAATTTGTATTCCTATCTATAAACAATAAACAAAACCATTAAAAGTAATATAAAAAGAAGTATTATGAATAAATTCAATGGAAGATATGCACAACCTGTATACTGAAAAATAGAAAATGTTGCCTAAAGAAATTAATGAAGGCCTAATGGGTTAGATTTGCCATTTTATGAATTAGAATATTCAATATTTTTAAGTTGTTCATTCTCTCTAAATTACCTAATGGATTCAACACAATCTCTAACAAAATCCCAACAGGATTTCTAATAGAAATTGGTGAGAAAATTCTAAAATTAATATGGAAATGCATGGGCCGGCCCTGTGGCTTGGTGGTTAAGTGCGCGCGCTGCGATGCTGGCGGCCCGGGTTCGGATCCCGGGTGCGCATCGAGGCACCACTTCTCCGTTCATCCTGAGGCCGAGTCCCACATGCAGCAACTAGAAGGATGTGCAGCTATGACAGACAACTATGTACTGGGGCTTTGGGGGAAAAATAAATAAATAAAATCTTTAGAAGGATGTGCAGCTACGACACACAACTATCCACTGGGGCTTTGGGGGGAAAAAATAAAATAAATAAAATCTTTAAAAAAAAAAAAAAATATGGAAATGCAAAGAACCTATAAAATCATCTTGAAAAAACATAAAGAGCTGAAGGAATTACACAAACTAATTTCAAAATTCAGAATAACTTAGTGTGATTTTGGTGTAAGACAGACAAAAAGATCCATAAGAATAGAGTCCAGAAATAGACTCACATATCTGGCCAACTGCTAAATAAGTTGGGAAAGGTTTTTATTGACAAATGTTGATTAAACAACTAAATATCCATAGGAAATATGAAACTAGACCTCTATTTCACACCATACACAAAGATTAATATGAGATAAATCATAGGCCTAAACTGAAAACCCAGAACCATAAAACTTCTAAAAGGATCCATTCTATAATATCCTCGTAACCTTAGAGTAAGAAAAGATTTCTTGGTAAGGACACAAAAAATATACATCCTAAAAGAAGTGAAATTGATTAACTGGAAAACTTCCACTTATGGAAAGATTCCATTTTAAAAACGAATAGATAAATCACAAGCAGGGAAAAATATTCACAAAACACATATAGGACAAAATATTTATATCCAGAATATATATAAACTCCTACAATAAACAATAAAATTATGAATAATCCAATTTTTTAAAAAATAGATAAATTATTTCAACAGACAGTTTCCAAAATAAGATATTCAAATGGACATTAAGCACATGAAAAGGCACTCATAATCATTTGTGATCAGAGAAATACAAATTAAAATGAAAACCACAAAGATATCTTTTCACAGCTACTAGAATGGTAAATAAACTATACTAAATATAGGACAAAATGTAGAGCAATTGAAACTCGCATACATTGTTGTTGAGAGGCTAAAAATGGAAACCACTTTGGAGAATTGTTTGCCAATTTCTTATTAAAATTAAACGTACATCTACACTACAACCCAGCAATTCTACTCCTTGGTATTAACATAAAAGAAATGAAAATATATATCTGCAAGAAAGTTTGTATAAGACTATTCATAACAGTTTTATTCATATTAGCCAAAACCAGGAAACAACTCAAAAGTCTGTCAGGAGAGTGTACAAGCTGGGATAGTTTCATATGATGGAATACTACTCAGCAATGTAAAAGAACTATCAATACACACAACATTCTCAAAAATACCTTGTTAAAATGAAAAGCCCAGACACAGAAGAATACATTCAGTATGAGCCCATTTATACGCAGTCTGAGGATTCACAAAACTAATCTATGGTAATAAACGTCAGAAAATCGTTGCCTAGGGAAGAGGAATGGAAATTGATTGGAAAGGGACATGAGGGAATTTTCTGAGGTAATGAAAATGTTCCAGATACTGTTTTGTGTTGTGGTTGAACCAGTGCATAAAACAGTCAAAACACGTCCAATTGAACCCTTAAGATCTGTGCATTTTATTGTGTGCCAATTATGTATCAATTTAAAAAGCACTAAAGTCACTTTATCCCTAAATCTGACTTTAGTCTATTGCTTTCTTTTTTAGTAAATGACAATGCAAACAGTTGCTTCAGCCAAAAACCTAGGAATTTTCTTTGAATCTACTCTCTATAACCCTATTTGCTATCATCCAAATCTTAAATCTGTCTTATAAATACTTCTCAAATCCATCTACATTTTTCTATAAGTTTGCCATCACCTTTTCCCAAGTTATCATCATAATGCATTTGGACTAATAGCCTCCTAACTGGTCCCTATGCCTCCACTTTTGCCTTGCAATCTACTCACCACAATTTATATAGGATGATACTTTATAAATACAGATGTATTGGGGCCGGCCCGGTGGTGCAAGCAGTTAAGTGCACACGCTCTGCTGCGGCGGCCTGGGGTTCGCCAGTTTGGGTCCAGGGCGCACACTGACGCACCGCTTGTCAAGCCATGCTGTGGCGGCGTCTCATATAAAGTAGAGGAAGATGGGCATGGATGCTAGTCCAGGGCCAGTCTTCCTCAGCAAAAAAAAGAGGAGGATTGGCAGATGTTAGCTCAGGGCCGATCTTCCTCACAAAAAAATAAAATAAAATGAAAAATAAATACAGATGTATTGAAACTTTTAAGATATTCCCCTTGATCTTATGAAAAAATAACAAAATATTTAATATTGTTCTTATTTTCTACAAAGTCATACATAGCTAGAGACTAAATTTGTATCATCACACTTTGGTGAAGATCAAGTAATAGCCTGGTCTCACAGATATATAACAAAAAACTCAATAATACTAACAATTTACTGACTCTCAAAGATTTGTCAGAAACTATACTAGGTGTTTCTCTACATAATCTCTAATTTCATCAACCTCCGATGAAGAAACAGAAGTTTAGACAGGTTAGTAACTTCCAGAAAGTTAAGTTCATGTGTGCTGAAGCTGAAATTTAAATTCAGGTCTGTCTGGCTCCGAAGCCTGTCTGCTGAATTTCAATGATGTTACTGGGAATTGCGTTCGTGGATCTTTGGCTGCATATAGCAGTGATTTGTATGGCTGAGTATGATAATTACAGGAGCCATACTAGCTGGGTCAGTACCAACTATTTTTCTTATGATTCTTAGTGATCAGCTCCCAATAAATAACATTTGCGTGGGAACTCCGTGGTAACAGGGTCTCCACATGTGTCAATTTATGTGGTCCCTTTTGTAAATCATCATCGTAATAGAAGAATATAGGGAGGCTGCCAAAAGGCAGCAGAGTCCACATAATTTATTAGAAGACCACAAAGGAGTCTTATCTGAAGTCAAGAAAGTGACTGTGAAAATAGTATTAATGGTCAGTTTCTGAGAAAACAATGGGAAGGAAAGCCCCTGAGATATTTTTAAAATGCTAAATGAGAATGTAGCATTCTGAGATCATTGGAAGACATGCTTATGTGATCCTTCTTTTTTTTTTCTTTTTTTTTTTTTTTTGTGAGGAAGATCCGCCCTGAGCTAACATCTGCCAATCTTCCTCCTTTTGCTGAGGAAGACTGGCCCTGGGCTAACATCCGTGCCCATCTTCCTCCGATTTATGTAGGACGCCGCCACAGCACGGTTTGACAAGCGGTGCGTCGGTGCACACCTGGGATCCGAACCGGCGAACCCCCGCCGTGGCAGTGGAACGCGCGCACTTAACTGCCTGCGCCACCGGGCTGGCCCCGTGTGATCCTTCTTTTTAATGCCATATACTCTCCAACAGCATTTAATCCCACTTCAATAAAAAGAAATAGAAGACAGACCACAGAAACAACAGTGCTTTGACACCCATGGTAGGAACTTGAGAGACATTTGGAAAGACATGCTTCAAGAAATACAATTGCCACTGGGCACTAAAAGCATAAAGAACAT
The DNA here is from genome assembly GCF_057802395.1 of Ceratotherium simum simum. Taxonomy (NCBI): domain Eukaryota; kingdom Metazoa; phylum Chordata; class Mammalia; order Perissodactyla; family Rhinocerotidae; genus Ceratotherium; species Ceratotherium simum. The sequence continues at coordinate 84,050,523 of NC_141901.1, forward strand.
TTGTGTTTTTTGAGGATGTACTAAAGGTAAGAAGCAATTTTCTAGTAATAACCAAATACATCTCAATTATTTGGGAATGGGTGGGCTCACTTCTTTTTCTCGTTTATGCTTCAATATAAATCTTTGTGCAAAGTGAGAGTGTAGGAAGGAAGAAGGTTGGTGTAACATGGCTTCAGTCGAGTTGTTGAATTTCATGCTATGGCCAAGAGAAAGTAGTAAACCAGGAGACTCGGGGGTGTGTAGGATACTGTTAGCAACGTGATGATTCGGTGGGTTCATGGGCAAACCTTGGAGAGAAGTTTTAAACGAAATGTATGTAGGGCCGGCCCTGTGGCTTGGTGGTTAAGTGCGCGCGCTGCGATGCTGGCGACCCGGGGTTCGGATCCCGGGTGCGCATCGAGGCACCACTTCTCTGTTCATCCTGAGGCCGAGTCCCACATACAGCAACTAGAAGAATGTGCAGCTACGACACACAACTATCCACTGGGGCATTGGGGGGAAAAAATAAAATAAATAAAATCTTTAAACGAAATGTATGTAAAAATGTATCAGTTGATACAATCTCACTTTGGCAGACATAGAGCCTATAACGTAGCTATAATAACCACGTGTCTCTGCAGGTCCTGCAGAGTAGATATTTTGGCGGGTAGAGTCACAACACATGAATGGCTGTCTATTGGCACTAAGTTCCTGACTAACTTCTTCCTCGTTCTAACATATTCAGCCCTGTTATTAGAGGCTCATTCTGATTATCACTAAAAGTAATCTTCAAATACGAACACATACAGTTTTTTAAAAAAGATGTAATGTAAGTGAACATTATACTTTTGCTCAAATACAAGGTCTTACTTCAAATGGAAGACACAATAGGACAGAATTCACAAATCGCCTTGCACTATGGAAGCATATTTCATTAACAGAATGTAAATATGTCTTATATTTGTGCTAAAGATGGTTTTATGAAGCTGGAAACAGTTTCTCTACGAGGTATAAGGGTACTTGTATAAGCAAACATTCAGATTGAATAATTCATTCTCCAATTTGTAACAAAATACTTCTACACACAGAGTCAAAACTTTTTAACAGAGTTGAACTATATGGTCTGTTATGGACTGAATGTTTGTATCCCTCTAAAATTTATATGTTGAAGCCCTAACCCCTCATGTGGCTGTATTTGGAGATGGGGCCTCTAAGGAAATAATTAAGGTTACATGAGGACATAAGGTGAGGCCCTGATTCCATAAGATTAGTATCCTTATGAGAAGAGACACCATAGCACTCTCTCTCCCTCTCTGTCTTTCTCTCTGCACTCTACTCCCATACCAAGGAAAGGCCATGTGTGGACGTAGAGAAAAAGGGGCTGTCTACAAGCCAGGAAGAGAGCCCTCACAAGAAACTGAATTTGCCAGCCCCTTGATCTTGGACTTCCCAGCCTTCAGAATGGTGAGAAAATAAATTTCTGTTGTTTAAACCAACCAATCTCAGTTATTTTGCTATAGCAACCCTAACTGACAGATATATGGTCCCTTCCATTTCAAGGTGCCACTGCATTAGATATACAAAAGAAGCTGCTTCCCTAAGAAAAGTCATAAGAAATTGCTTAGTGATGTAGGTCTTTGAAAAGTATTTGTTTACTGTTTATATTTAGTCAAGGTAATTATAAATATAAGCACTTCCTAAAAAGATTTTCAAACAATTGCAATTGAACATAAAAATATCACCTCAAATTAGATGCCTGCATATGCAGTCTTATCTTCCTAAATTTAATAGCTGGAATGCATCATTTCACTATGTCAACATCTTTTCCATTGGGAAATATTTTCTCTTCCTCGTGTATAACCACTTGGTGCTAACGAAGGCTAAGGGACTGGCATGAACAGCTGACAAATATCCATGTCTGAGTAAGGCTATAGGTTAAAACCAATTTATTTTTTGTAGGAAGGCACTGCTTTCTGGAAATACCCAGGAGAGATACTGATAACTGATTATTAGTTATATACAAATATAACTTGAGATTCTTACTTTCCATAAGAATCTCAGAGAACTACATGAAATATATCTAACTTGAATAACAAGAAATATTTTTTTTTTAATTTAAAGCACCTCCAGGACACTTACAATAGAGGTATGTTGGTTTGAATTGAACTGAGTTGATTTGAATTAAATTGAATATCTCATTTCTTCCTATAAAAATATAAGATAGAGTGAGGACAAATTACTTACCAAGGATGGTAATTATGTAGTTCTTTTAATCTAATAAACACCCCTCATAAACCAAATATTTAGTTTTTATTCCAAAAACTAAGGGATACTCACCTTAAGAAGTACAAGAGAAATTATAAAGACAGAGGTCTACTACAAGTAATCTAATTTGCCATCATTTCCTTCCATTTCTGCCTGCTTTTGTAAGGTGACCCAACGAATACGAGACTGCAACTACTTCTTACAGTAGAGGAAGTTCTGGATGCTTTTGTGATGTCAAATGATAAATATTAAGGACCTGCATGACTATAATACAAATATCAAACAAACACATGTCAAAGAATTTATTTAACTCATCAATAGAGTGAGGTACCCGGTAAGATGTTATAACCAGTTCGAAGGAAAAATCGAAGAACTACGAGTTTATATGGCATAAAGGAATGTTGAAATAAATTTGCAAATGACTTGGGATTGGCTTTTTTATGGGGACACTTGAGGGATGGGGAGTGAAGGAAATCAACTGAATCTCCACCTGACACAATTTATTTTCATGTTTATTGACAAGAATTATTTCTCATTGCTAACCGTTATCTACAATCTGCAGAGTTTTAAAATAGCTCAAAGGCAAAGAAAAACTAGAATCAGTAACCCAGAAATGTATGATAGTCTAAACAATGCATAGTTTTTCATTTCAGACACCTAGTTATTTTGTTGTTGTTGTTTTTACCAAATTTCCTAACATTGGTCTTCCCTTGCTGTTTAGCTGCTAAGGTTATTCTGGAAATAACCACGTCCAGACTATCCCTATGCGCCAGCAATTGCAGGAATGACTAGAGCAGCTTTGAAAACCCATCAGTGTTGGACCTGTTAGGATGGTAAGTTCAACTCTAGAATCTTTCTTTGAAGTTTCAGCTAAGGTCCATTGTCCTCATATTATCCAAATGCCAGAAACGTGACTACAATCCAGGAGGACAGATTAACCAAGCTCATGTCTACATGACGTAGGGAAAACTTTGTGCTTTGATGGAAAATTATATGTTTTCTATAGCACATCCTTCTGGGTTATCTAATTCTGATTCTAGAGGATCTATTGTACAAAATAATTCTTGTCTATCAACATGCAAATGAGTTCCATGAAGAGGCAACATTTCCCTATTGTGGGAAAGCCAATTTTGCCTCTATTTCCGCATTAATTTCAACATTCCATAATTCTATACATATTTATGCTTCTTTGACTTCTCTTTGAACAACTGTAACATCTTACTTTCCTCATTAATGAGTTAAATAAAATCTTTAAGATGTACTCATTTTTATATCTGTATGAGAATCATGATTTTTACTTTCCTTTGAAAATTATTCTTTAATGACAACAATGGCAAAAATGTATAGTATGATAGCCATGCTATAGCTTAGCCAACAATGCCTTAATTATAGCCAAAACATATGGTATAGTGTTGTTTCCCTTTCTGTTAAGCCTAATAAATCGGCATTCTCTTTAGAAACAAGCGAGTTGAGTTGGACACTATCCAGGGAGGATGACATAAGCCTTTTGCTTTGGAAATCACATCTGTACCTCTCAATAACTTACTACTTACCCCACTCAATGCAACGAGGAAATTAACTCTACTTTATAGATAGAAATAAGTTGGCATTTGGACTATAGGGAAAGAAGAATATATACCAAAATACAAAGTTGATTATTCTAGAAACAGTGGTTCATAAAGTAGAAATTCAGGAGAAGAAATAATGATGTAATACATTAATTACCTTTAAACTGTAGTTAATGCCATTATTAAAAATACCAATAACTATATACAATAATCGAGATTTTAAAAATAAGGCATCCGTATCAGTGCAAGTTTTATGCACAGGCAGTGCAATGTTGACTGCACGATGGAGTTAATGACTGCAACTTGATTCCCCAGATCCAGAGAACTCTCCCATTGATGCTTGAAACGCCAACATTCTGTAATTTTTTCTTCTTTTAATTAGCCTTCTCCTTAGGAATTTTAAAAATCTGTTATTTAACTACAATTCTGGGAAGAATAATGCATCAATTCCTTTATACCTCACCATGAATGTGTTTATCAGATTGATTTCCTCCATCACCACTAGATACTGGAATAATGTTGAGAACATTAGACCCGATGGTGAAGGTGAGAGAGGAGAGAATGTTTGTGGGGCACTCTAAGAGAGATTAAGGTGTCTGAATCAGAAACAAATGTGAATTTAAAACTTTTTGGCACAAATCAATACCAGCCAAATTTTACCAAATTGAAAGTCGGTGTGTTCACTTTTCACTTGTTCTGCCAAATTAAATCTCTTTTGTTGACATTATACATATTCACAATGTTAAAGAAAATCAGAGCTGGACAATAGTTAAAGTGATAAAAACAGATTTCATTCAGAAACTGTTGCAACAGGGAAAAAGAAACCTCAGTATAGAACTGGGCTCAATTCCAAACACAGCATGGACAAGTGGGAATTTATAGCCAAGGAGGAGGGTGGAAGTCAGTGGATGGGAAATTAACAAGAGTAAACATCAAGGAAAAGATGGGATTCTGGTTAAATTGCCTTGATAGGATTCTTGCTGAGGTCAGGCCAGGTGATCAGATACTAAGGATAAGGGATAAGAAATTTGACCAGACACTGAAGGTGATCAGATATTGAGGATGATCAGATATGAAGGATAAGGGATTCTTGCTACAACTGGGTGATGCAGGCCCGACAAGGATAGACCCTGAAGGTGGAGGCCTAGAGAGGGGTTAGAGGAGCCCGACTCCAGTTAGGTCAAGAGGAGTCTGTCAACAATAATGTGTCCAATACTCCTCTTTAAATGGAATCCAGTAAAGTATAATAGCGTGAAGAGAAAGGGATTTGGGTGGGTGGGATTTTCTCCAAATGGAACTTCTATACGCTTATTAAATGAATAAATTTCAAATAAACCATTTATTGAGTTGCCAAATGAAGAGAAGAATGGTCTAAGAGCATACCAGATAGCCAAGAAGGTCTTTCCATAAAACTTCAGCAGAGAAGTCACTCACTCTAAGATGTATAAATCTGCATCTGCCACATAATCTCTCTAGAGAATAATTTTTAAAATTATGGAATATCATACTGGCAAATTCCACTTCTACTGCCAATCCTGATGGAACTAGCTATTAATCTAATTCAAAGTGCAGTGATTACACGAAAAGCTATATCTCATCCCCCAGTTCTACCAGAGCAGAAAGGAATAATTCGGAGAAGAATACCCAACCCTAGAACAGGCAAATGTTTCTGAGATTAGATGTGATTTTATTGCTATTTTACTTTGAAATTTTTAGCAGGTATTACTGGATATATCAAATTACCTCATCGTAATTTAGTCTCTGATAAAACACTTCACCACCTGGCCTAGTTCTTTCCAACACCTTCATCAGTTTTCTCAAACTGATAGCCAAAGAGAGTCATTTGTTTCATTTCTTGATCTCCTTTTTCACTCATATTGAGAGATTCCTGATTAATACATTCCATGAGCTGATACTACAGAATGTGAAGGAATGCAAATGAGCTGGCTGGTACCATTGGAAAAATATTATAATTGCCACAAAATGAACAAGGGGCCTCTAATTATACACGATAATAGATAATAGGACAAAGATACACAGCACTCTGCTTATGATGGTTTACTGACATCAGTTTTATGGTTGGGATTTCCAGCATTTCTCATATTATACTGTATGTCACATTAGGCAATTAGTAAATTGATTCAAACTGCACAGGGTGGTCTTAAAATCCAACTAAACTTGTGCTGATATGTATTTCCTTTTGTCTTTACACTCTCTTATGACAGGAAATGCCCTTGAATACTAATCGGTAAATAAGACAGGTATCTCTTTTCCATCAGAACACTACTAATATCTTGGTATTGCAGTTTTTCTCCTCAGATGGTCCTGGATTTAAAATGTGGATTAAATCTTTCTTTTGTAATCTATTCTCTAAAATAGAGATGCACACTTAACAAAGGCTAGACAAGCTTATGGAAATGCATCCAATCAGATATGACACTTACAAGGTACATAAGGGCAATAATATCCTAAAATATAGTAGGGGAAAAAAAAGAAAAGCAGGAAAATTACTTCTGAGCTATTCATACTTCATATGAGAGCAATGTTATTTCAGTGTTACACTGAAAAGCAATATCCACAATATAACTAAAAAGCAATATTTACAAATACAGTCATGCATCACTTAACAATGGAGATAAATTCTGAGAAATGCACATTAGGTGATTTTGCTGTTCTGCAAACATCATAGAGTTTACTTACACAAACCTAGATGGTATAGCCTACTACACACCTAGGCTCTATGGTATAGCCTATTGCTCCTAGGCTACAAACCTGTACAGCATGTTACTGTACTGAATACTGTAGGCAATTGTAACACAATGGTAAGTATTTGTGTATCTAAACATAAAAAAATACAGTAAAAAGATGGTATAAAAGATAAAAATGGTACACCCATACAGGGCACTTACCATGAAGGGAGCTTGCAGGACTGGAAATTGCGCTGGTTGAGTCAGTGAGTGAGTGGTAAGTGGATGTGAAGACGTAGGACATCACTGTATGCTACTGTAGACTTTAAAACACTGTACACATAGGCTACACTAAATATTTTTCTTTCCTCAATAATAAATTAACCTTAGCTTACTGTAACTTTTTTACTTTATAAACATTTTTTAACTTTTTGACTGTTTTGTAATAACAGCTTAAAACACACATTGTATAGCTGTACAAAAATATTTTCCTTCTTTATATTCCTATTCTATCAGCTTTTTTCTATTAACAATTTTTTTTTTTACTTTTTAAACTTTTTTGTTAAAAACTAAGACACAAACACACACATTAGCCTAGGCCTACGCAGACGCAGGATCGTCAACATCACTGTCTTCCTCCTCCACATCTGTCCCACTGGAAGATCTTCAGGGGCAATAACACGCATGGAGCTGTCGTTTCCTATAATCACAATGCCTGCTTCTGGAACACCTCCTAAAGCGCTTGTCTGAGGCTCTTCTTCAGGAAGTGTCACTCTCTTCAGAAATATGTCCATGGTGGTTTGCTTAGTTTGTTTCTTTTTTTAGATTTGCTCATAAGCAGATAATGCACTGCGAACATTCCTCTCTGTTAATGAAAACCTTTCGGTGTTGGGGTCCATGTTTTCAAACTTTTTAAGAAGCTTGTAGAAGTCTGCAAAAGCTTCTGCTAAATCCTTCACTGATTTTCTTGGAGGTCTTCTTTTCTTCTCTTGCAGTTTCCTTTTCTCTTGCCTCTTCTTCACCTACATATTCCTGTCCCAGTTCCGACAACTCCTCATTAGTCAGTTCCTCAGGAGTCACCTGTAGGAGCTCCTCAATGTCATCCTCACCCACACCCAGGTTAAAGTTATTTGCCATCTCAACCACAGCCATGTTGATGTTTGCAACCTCCTCATCCTTGGCAAATCCTTTGAAGTCATGGACAAATCTCTTAAGTGTCTTCTTCCAGATGCCATTCATACACTCCTTGATGGCATCCCTCCAAGCCCAAGCAAGGTTCTTGGTGCATTCATAGATATCGTAATCCTTCTAGAATTGCGTCAGTGTTTTCTCAGTGTCTTCCTCAGTTGCAGCAATAGCCCAGGCAAAGGTCCTCCTCAGGTAATAGGCCTTAAAAGCTGCTATAACTCCTTGGTCCATTGGTTGGATCAAAGAGATGGTGTTTGGAGGGAGAAACAGTGCTTTGATATTGGGACGAAGATCACCAATAAAAGGAGGATGTCCGGGAGCATTATCAACAATAAGCAAAATCTTGAAAGATGTTATTCTCCAAATAGTACTTCTCCATTGTTATGGCATAGCAATTCAGGAGGGCATCTTGGAAGAGGAACATCCATGACTTCTTATTGCTCCTATAGTACACTGTTAGTGTGTGCTTATTGATATACTTGAAGGCCCTGGGAGTCTCACTGTGCCAGATCACAAAGGGTTTCAATTTGTAGCCTGCAACATTGCCCTCAAGCAAGACTGTTATCCTGTCCTTAAAAGCCTTGAAACCTGGCATTGACTTTGCCTCCTAATGGATGAAAGTCCTTTCAGGCATCTGTTTTCAGAATAGAGAGTTTCAGCCATACTGAAAAATTTGCTCTGGCAAGTAATTTTCCTCCACAATCAGCTTATCTAGAGTTTCCAAAAATTCTTCAGCTGCCTTCACATCAGCACCCACAGGCTCACTACTTACTTTCACATTATGTAATGAATAACATTCTTGAATTACATAAACCACCCAGGGTTAAAAGTAAATTCAACGTCACAGATGGGTCCAGCCTTTTCTTTCAAAACCACAAACAAACTTTTTGCTTTGGCTGTGATTGTCATGGTGCTGAGAGGGATATGTTTTTGTGTCTGGTCTTCAATCCAGGTCATTAAAAGTTTCTCCATGTATGATACAGGCCCTTTTCAAATTTTTGTTAGTCTTGTTGCCTTTAATGAAGCAGATCCTTTAACAGCTTCCATCACTTTGTTCTAGTTCTTCAAGATCGTAGCTATGGTGGACTGGGACATGTCTGACTGATAAGCAATAATCATCACTGATTTTCCACCTTTGTAGTTATTAATCACTTTTAATTTTATTTCCAGGTCAGTCACTCAATGAGGCCTCTTACTGGCAACATTAGCAACGGATTTTGTATACTTAGGGGCCATGATGAACAGAACAACATGAGATTAAATCAAGCACAAGAGAAAATGGTGCAATCAAGAGACTCAGTAACCATGAGATATATGAGACTGCTCCGGTGTAACAGCATACTGTTTTGCAGTAAACTTTGTTTTATAAGGAGAGAGTACACTCTAAAATAATGATAAAAAGTATAGCATAGTAAATCCCCAAACAGTAACATAGTCATTTATTATCATTATCAGGTATTGTGTACTGTACATAATTGTATGTGCTATACTTTTATACAACCGGCAATGCAGTAGGTTTGTTTACACCATCATCACCACAAACGATGCATTGCGCTACTATGTTAAGACAGCTGAGAGATCACTAGGCAATAGGGATTTTTCAGCTCTATTATTATCTTATGGGGCCACCATCATGTATGTGGTCCGTCATTGACCAAAACATTGTTATGCAGCACATGACTGTAATAATTTCACAACTGTATATGCAAAGTTATTTTACAAAACCTTTTCTTTATTATACTTGATTAATATTTGTTCCTAAAGAAAATAGAAAAAATGTATAGTGTTTTTTCTAACTCTTTTTAGGTACTTTGGTTTGCGGCATAAGTTCTCTTTACGATTTTTTTTTCCCCAAATAAAATTGTTTTATCTGCATAACCTAGTGATTTTATGACCCCTGGAAGCATTTTCTCCAGGTGTACTTTATACTATGATCTTAGATTTCAGATTTTTATTTTTTTATAATTTCAGGCTCTTGGAGAACCTGAGGGAAATCGTTTAACAGTCAAGAAGGTCGTTAGGAGTCAGCAGTACAGTTTTATATTTCAGTGATGTAAACCATTACTCTTTTCAGATGTTGAAAAGATCATCCCTACCTCCATCGGACTGCCATTAGAAAGGAGCTTCTGTTACACTGCTGTAAATTGGACATTGTAAGCATGGTTTACATGATTACGTCATGTAAGTGCAGCATTTAAAGCATTATATCACTGAGATTACTTTATCATAGTTGAAGCCCATATTCCGCCAGTACTTTGTAAGGTATTGGGTTAAGCACTGTGATGGATAGAATGAATAAGGAGCATACATTTCGTTTGGAAGATGGCATATGAAAAGATAATTAACAAAGCATGGTGGAGTGCAGCAAAAGACTTGAAACGGGTTGGTACTCTACCACTTGCAGCATGACATTGGCCAAACTCTCAACATTGCTGAGCCTGAATTACCCAAGTTAAGTGACTTAAATAGGGACACACACAGGGCTGCTGTAAAGATAAACTGATGTAAGGTAGTGTGTAATCTGGAGATACAGTTTTGATTTTTGTTTGTTTTTGATGCTAATAATGAAGGACAAATAGAGAGGAAGAGGTTGAAGAAAGAAGAAAGAAGACAGTATTGATGAATCAACATTATGTAAAATCTTAGAAGGAATAGGCTTTAGGCACAAACTGGGGATTAGTCTCAGTCTAAGAGACTGAGGAAAAGAAGATGACTCCAGAGGCAGACATAGACACGTTTATAGGAGGACGAGGAGTTAAAAAAGAAAGTTCATATTCTTCTTTCTTCTCATATTCTTCTTTCTTTGAAATAGAGGTCAAGGTTATCTCTAAGGTTGCAGAGGAAGAAGCTAAGGTACAGGATGTAAAAATGGAAGGATCAGGATAGTTGTTGAAATAAATGAAAGAACAGCTGTTAAAATGTGTGATTGTCTCTGGTTTTAAAATCCAACAGGTGTAGGGAAGTAGAAGTCAATTTTTAATGTCTTAAATTTGCAAGGGGATTATAGGGGATGACACAGAAGGTCAAGGAGGCGAAGGAATTGAGCTGTTAGCCAAAGGACCGTTGAAGTGAACTGAATGTTTAGAAAAGGAAGGAATGCCTAAACTAAGCCCAGAGACTAAAAGAAGAAGTTGGATGTCAAGACACTAAAAGTTGCAATGAGATCAAAGAACAAGAGTGTAGGGAATATTGGCATGATGTTTGAAAAGAAATGATGCTGTAATCAGAAAGAAAGATAATGGAGCTTAATGTTTCTAATCCTACTGTGTGGAGGCTCCATTTCAGATGAGGGCAAAGTTCAGGAAATGGCCATAGAGGTAAGTTACTAAAGAGAAATATAAGTGAAAGACATTGGCATAGAGGAAATTAAGGAGCCTTGAGATTTGGGATATTTGGGGGTGATTTATATGGTGGAATCACATAGGATAATAGAAGGTGGAGGGGTGAGGCTGTGAGATGGGAGTCATTGTCCTCAATAAATGCCTGAAATGTGAATGAAATTTTACATTTTTATATTTATGTAAATTTATATAACTTTACATAAATGTAAATGAAAAGTGAATGAAGAAAAGATACAGACAGAGTAGCAAATGGTTCCAGTTTCTTGTTAAAAGTTTTTCGTATGAATTTTAAAGTCTTAGGAGAATGACAGTGTCCCAGTCATGAAACAAGTGAGAAGCCCCAGGGAATGACCCTCTCCACTGAACAGATCTACAGAGAAAATAATGTTCTCAGGGGATAACCAGGTTTCTGATTATTCCTGGAAATGATCGTTGTGCTTCTACAATAAAATATAGATAATATAGATAACCTTCTATAACATAATGTAATCAAATGTGCTATTTGTAATTCTCAAAATGTTGTTCCTAGTCATAGACAATAAAAAGTTATAGAACTTGATATATGACTTGTTCACTTAGGAATTCAAATAAGTATTGAATCATGCTGAATCATAGTACCTAAACGTTAATTACACTAATTTAATGACATTAACATTTGCCTCTTTTTCTTCCTCCCTTTGTCTAATTGAGACATTTGTTACATGAACTAAATGAATTCTTGACATATGTTTCTTTGCATTATGGCCTTTGTCAAAGTTTTGCCTCTATTGTCCATCACGTTTTTACATTTGGATTTGAAATGTACTTTAGTATGGTAAAATGGTTTCTCCATCATTTTCCCATGAGCTGCTTCTCATTTAGTTAAATACCTCTTCAGGGGGCTGGGACTCCATTGATTTCAAAGTGAGATCAGCATGCAGATGAGATTGTTAGACCATATTGAATAATGAGAAATTGGACTCCTCGTCGCTCTTCCCCAAGAGGGGAAGGCTCCATTCAGCAGAGCCAAGAAAAGAAAACACCAATGAAAAAATATAGAAACCAAGGGAACAGCAGGTAGGAGAATTAGGCATGGTTGCTCTGGAGGATAAAATTTTACCTCCAATGTACTGCCAAAAATACTGAATGATTTAATACAACATGTTATTCTAGCTTTTACAAAAAAAAATGTGTTTCTGAGATTTTCTTTCTTTTATGCCCTTGTGTTTTCTTGACTCTTTTACCTGGTTCCAGTTTCCTTAGATATTTGCAGGGGATAGCGTTTTTAGAGCAATTTGCCAAGACTTACCCACACGAGTCCTATTGACCTTGATCAAGGTCACAAGGCAAAATCTCCAGTCCTTACTTCAAAAATTAACTTGATATTTCTAGTCATATTTTCATCTGGTTTTGCTTCCACATATGAGAATTATTTTTCTGAAAGGTTTGATTTACTTCCACTAATTATTATTCAAAAATATAGTACCCTGTAAAACAGTTGCAACCAAATACCTAATGAATGAAAACAGATGGTGTTGCAATCTAGAGAAAGAATTTCGCCCAGAATTTCGCGGGGGGTGAGGGAGGGGTGAAGATATAATACAGACAGAATTTTCTTAAATTGCCCTCAGAAAGTTAGCATGAAAAGTGAGTGAAGTAAGTTTTGCTAGTATCTCTGTTTTAAACATGTTTATATTTCTAAGGTAAACCATCTACAAAAATAATCCAGAACTTAAATAACTCACAGAAATGGCTTTGTTTTATGGTCCTTCAATTACATTTGGGTCCATGTTAACAAGTTACCAAGTGAATTTAGAAATTATGAGATCTGGATGATAAAAGTGAGTTTGAGAATTAAACTGTCATTTGAATTACTCATTCAAAATTTCCCTCGATAATTAGGAAGTTTATGACTTTTGTTGTTGTTGTTGTTGTTGTTTTTGCTAAGGAAGATGGGCTCTGAGCTAACATCTATTGCCAATCCTCCTCCTTTTTTTTTTCCCCACAGCCCCAGTAGATAGCTGTATGTCATAGTTGCACATCCCTCTAGTTGCTGTATATGGGACGCGGCCTCAGCATGGCCAGAGAAGCGATGTGTTGGTGCGCGACCGGGATCCAAAACCCGGGCGCCAGCAGCAGAGCGCGTGCACTTAACCACTAAGCCACGGGGCCGGCCCTGTTGTTGTTTTAACATCATCTTTGTCCGCTATCCACTCGAGATCAAAACAGTTGGTCAGCTTCACCAGCCTCTTTAAGCATTGCATCTAGAAAGTCAAAAGGAGTCTGAATACCTGAGGAAGACCTTTCACCGTGTTGGAAAGGGTCCTTTGGTCTCATTAACATCCACTAAAAAGGTGCTGAAGTAAGGATCTACTCTGGAAAAACTGGCCTCCAGGATAGAAGATGAAGATGTAAGGTCAAGTTCACCAGATATTAATCAGTCAAGAGTACTTCTGCCTGAAAAGCCTAGTCCAAGATCCCCATGAGGCAATGTACTTAACAGCTCCCAAACTCCCTTCTCAGCACAGATTACCCATCACACTTAGAGCGCCAGATGGAATCTTGAAAAAGCGTTGCAATGTAATCAGGCATCAAAGTTAAAGTGAATTTTACAAACAGCACTAAGGCTAACTACATTTTCAAACCACTTTTGGCATATTTCTTTGGTCTCCTCCATTCATTTTGCCAGCAGTCATAGATTTAAAAGGTTATGAGAACGTGTGTGTATTTTTTTCTAATGTAACATTTACAGAGAAAGCACTTATGTAAATAAACCTTTGGAAAATGAGGCTGTCACGATTAAATGTGGGCATATGCCACGGAAAATACTGTTCTTTTTTCTTAAGATGATGTTGAAGAAAAGTTACTTAAATAAATTTCAAGTAAACATTGTATTCATACATTCACTATTATAGACACTCAATTTTCTACAATGTTATAAAAAAGTATATGAGTTGTTGTAGACTGGAAATATCTATCTAACTTTTCCTAGTACAAAGATCATAGGGAGCACACATGCTCTCATATCTTTATAACATTTTTTTTTAATGTTAAAATACCAGAGCCAACTCTGGCTGCCCATTTTTACTATGCTGTTTAATTCCACAGGTATTGACATATGTCACCTGTGATGCGGCCACATTGGGCCAACTTTGTGCTCAGCAGGGACGAATCAATCTTCAGCTCTCGTTAGGTGGTAGAAACAGACTATTGGTGTAAAACATTATTTTTAAAAATAAATAAGAGAATTTTCTGCCTGGGAACTACACCAATACTGTTCTCCAGTAATTTGAATTACTGAATGGGCTAAATAAAAGCCTTTTCTATTCTTCTTTTGCCCAGACAAACCACCTGAAATGCAAGTTGACTTTTTTTAATTCTTTTATCCCCTCAGCTTGGTAGGATTTACCCTTAAATGTTCTGTTCTTTTTGCACTCTGCATGGAATGTGCCATGTATTTATCTAGCAATCTCTAAAAAACAGAGAGCTTTAAAGAAAATAAAGACTACAAAGCCCGTAATATTTGCCAAACTATTATCCACGATGTGCAATTGTGAGATTGCTTGACAGAGAACTTCACAGAAAGCTGAAACTTTTCATATCTGTAAAGTCTTTTCTGATCAACAGCTTCAAAGTTGTTCTCGCCTTGTCTGTATGGCAGCAGACATATGAATGATAAATAGGAAAATGCATGTACTGACTTTAATTTTATTAAATTCTGTGCGTGTTTCTTAAGCGTCTACTATGTGCAGATTACACTGTGGACTGTAAAATCCATTTCTTCCCCAGTCCAGTCCACACTAAAACCTCAGTTCAGTATCAACTCCTCCTAAAGGTTTTCCTTGTCTCCGATCTCCTCTACCACCTGCTGGATTAAGTTCACCTCGGTTTTGGCATGTTTGCATCCATGTCATTGCACTGACCCCACTGAATTGCAACGTTCATTGTAATTACCTCCCACTCTAGAAGGTTTCTCTTGAGATCAAGAACGCTGTCTTATTCCATGTTGTGCGAAGACTAGCACAGTGTCAGAGTTGACTGAATAAATGAATTCACTCATTCAATTGAATAAATGACTGAATTAAGATACAGTCAAGAAGTTTATAATCTAATAATGCAGATCAGTACAGAGATTATAATAATATAAGGTAGAATTTAATAAATAGCTGGAGAGAGTTAAAGTGCTATAGTGTAGTTTAGAGTAGTAGAAAAGGTACGTTTGTGTGGTCATAAAAAAAGATGACTTTTGAGATCAACCTTAAAAAATGAGTAAGGGGGCCGGCCAGTGGCGTAGCGTGAAGTGCGCTGCTCCGCTGCTGGCGGCCCAGGTTCGGATCCGGGCGCGCACCGACGCACCGCTTGTCAGGCCATGCTGTGGCGGCGTCCCATATAAAGTGGAGGAAGATGGGCACGGATGTTAGCCCAGGGCCAGTCTTCCTCAGCAAAAAAGAGGAGGATTGACATGGATGTTAGCTCAGGGCTGATCTTCCTCACCAAAAAAAAAAAAAGAAATGAGTAGGAATTCAGTGAGAAGAAAAGTTTTATTGGTGAAAGGAAGCATTACAAGGAGGAACAAGAAGGGAAGGTCAGAAGCAGAAGAGCACGTGGAGGGCAAGAAGGAAGCATAACATAGCGATTAAACCTGCAGGCTCTGGGACCAGCCAGCCGAGGCTCAAATCGTGGCTGTGCCAACCTCTAGTTCTACTACCTTGGGTAACTTGCCTAACATCTTCGTGCCTTTTCTTTCTTCTTTTTTTTTTTTCGCTTTTCCCTTGGTTTTAAATGAGGATAACAATGGTAACTCCCTCACAGAATCATTGTGAGGATTAAATTGATTCCATACACACAAAATGCTTGACATATGATGAGCATTCAAATCGTTGGCTAATCACAAAGAGCCCCATCTCACTATTGTGGAATCTACGTGCAGGGAAACAGTGGGCTGTAGAACTTGAAAGAGGGTGTGGTCATACTACGTCGAGTATTAAATTCCAGAACTGAGGAGTTTGCTCTTAATTTCCAACACAATACGGAGAGACACGGTTGTTCCATGCCTCAATTTAATGCAGTTAAATTATACCTGACTTGTTTCCACAAATCTGTGTCTTGTTTGTTCAATAAATAAGAAAGCCCTGAAGACACAGACTATGTCGTGCACTACCCAGCTTAACATCTCGAATTTATTAAATGTCGAATAAATCATTAGTAATCGATTCATGGACCAAAGAGATATCTTTAGACCTCCACTCTAGAGAGCTAAATAGCTGATGAAAAGTTTCTCTCCATCCCTTATTCAGAAGTGTTAACAAACAATACTCCTGGATTCAGACTTTTTTTGCACTGGGAATTGACCAGGGCACTGCTAGAATCCGAGATGAAACAAGTGCTTTCTGCTCCGTAACACTCTTTGCAGACAAGGTTATTCCCAGGAAAAAGCATGCGTATTAGAGAGAAAACAAGCATCTATATTAATATATAAGGAATGCTATTTAACTGTAAATTAAGTTTTCTACAATCCATGATACTTATAAACCCTATCTTAACATGCAATTTGTCCTATAAGATTTTAGTATATTCACACATTAAACCACTGAAGGCAGAAAAAAATCATTATAAAATATGAAAATAAAAACATAAAGTATCAAAAAGTAATTAAACAAACAAAAAATATGTATATTTGAAATAAGAAATGACAGATCCAATTTAAATTGATTTCCAAAATACATGAATGACTTTGGAAAGTGAGACATTTGCTGTTCATTGGCAAGAGTGCTTTATAGTTAGTATTAACATTGTAGGAATTAAGAATATTCTACTCAAAATACTAAAGCTGCATCATCTACCAACATGACTAATTATTGAAACTGAACTGGAATTCAACTTCCTGAAAACACTTTTCTATTTCTAATTAAAGCCACGTTATTAAGAGAAAATATTAAAATAAGTGTAATGGCGTTTTATCTTAAATATTCTTTGGGGAATTAACATAAGTACACATTAAAATGGGAAATTTAAAATCGATAATTTTTGCATATTGTTTTTGCTTAGCTTTGATTTTCAGAAATGAGAGTTAAATTCAAGGTGAGGAAGTCATATTAGGAGGCAGATGGCTTTTACCAAATCATGGTAAAAAATCTACTTAATCACTGAAATTTAGTAAAAGCTTCCTTCCTCTCTGCTTGAATTATATTATTACCTGAAATAATTAACTATATGAGATCATTTGCATATTCAGCCCATAGCCATTTAAAAAGCTACTTCAGTGATTATGTGACATTTCTATTTGTTTTAACACAAATTCTTAAGATAGCTTTAAGGTTATTTGGAATTGTTCTTTTCAACATAACTGCAAATTTGTTTATGAAAATAGGGATTTTTTTTTTTTTATTCTACTTGGAAAATACACTTCTCAGAAACTCAGAATTTATCAGTACTTCCTTTTTGAAATCTTCCAGGAATTCTCATCAGATCATAGAATGAGCAATTAAGGGTGTTGGGTCTTGACTGGTAACTATGGAGACTAGTGGAAAACATCAGTAATTTCATCTGCTTTTAACCAAACTATTCTCTGGTCCTGGACCTAGTTGTGTTGCGGAGTCCTGTCCCCTTCCTTCACTTGTATCCATCTCTACTACATCTACTAATGTCACAGTCATCTTCAGCTAGTTGCTCAAAGTGAATTTAGACTCAGACTATTAAAAGAAGTCTTCATTTTCTAGTCATTGCCACAAGAGGATCTCACTTATTTTTATTCTTACATATTCCCGGTTTATATGTAGAAGATATACCATATACCAAAAATTGTCTAGAATTCTATTTAAATGTGTATAAAGAATGTACACTAATAAACTTCCCAAATTGACTTGTGTTGCTTTCTTATTTGTGATAACTAGCACAGACTTAGACCACTTGAAGTGATTACGTAATTGGCCTAATCAGACGGGCTAGGTGCTACTTTGGAATTATACACTGTGTTTATGAAAACTTGTTTTTGTTTTTAATCCCCCTAGGGAGAGGGTTACCAGATTTAGCAAACAAAAATATAGGACACCCAGGCAAATTTGAATCAACTGAAAAAAATAAAATTTGAATAAATAGCAAATTTTTTTTGCTGTATATCCCAATATATCCCAAATATGACATGTCTTGCATTTTTATCTGGCAATCCTACACAGGGAGTTCATAAGTCTGTCAAAGAAACACTACATCTTTGGGGTTTTCAAGCCCAGTGCCATTGTATAAAGCAAATGTTTAACTCTATAACACAGTGAAGAAAAAATTAATCCATTTAAACAACCTCTTAATATTATGAAGTTTGTGGTTTAAATTTTCTTATAAGTTGTTATTTTAAGGTTTTCAGACATATTCATTCATATTTATTTGACAACTCTTGTGGTCTGACGAAAGCTAGAAATGATACAAATTTAAAGAAACTTACAGCTTAAAAAGACCTCTGACCTTAGGGTGAATTAGTCAAGTCACTGTTAATAAGACGCTGTTAAACTTGAAAGTGCTAATTAGATAATCTAAAAGTAGGCAGACATGAAGACAGAGCCCACATGGCTAGGGCAGAGATCCGGGAACTGGTGCATACACAGAACTTTTGCAAACAAGAGAAAGAAAATCATAAACAAAATAGTAGACACTTCACATAGTGATTCTGACTTAACATTCATAGGTTGAAAGTATTACATTCCAATAGTACTTGCTTTGCAACAGCTTAGCCCTACGGTATAATCATTCTTGTGCTGTTTGTCTATAAACATAAGTTAACAGTCCCTCATGGATTACAAAAGCACAATGGACATAATATATATTGACTAAGTGTTGATTTCATTGGCTTCATCAAGTATTTGCTACCTTAAAATATCCAGTGTTCCAAACACGAAACACTTGAATTGTGTCAATATGTAGAAAATCCGCTGGAGTAAGGTATTAAAATATTAGTCACTAGTTTTGTGTGGACGAATTCCGTAGAGTGTTTTGACAACTGAGTACTAGAAATACTGGTATCATTTATAAACTAGACAGGGACAGTTTTAGCAAAGAAAATCATAGCTTTATCTCATTTATAAATACAGATGCAAAAATTCAAACAACAGGTATTCAAACTGAATCCAGAATAACATTAAAAAATCTGCCTTGACCAAGTTGAACTTATCCTAGGAATAAAAATTTGCTTTAACATTGAAAATCTATTAAACCACATGAACATATTAAAGGGGAAAAGCACAAGATCTTGTAAGAGATGTGGAAATTTCATAAAATTCAACATCTCTTCATGTAAAGAACCAATAGAAAACCAAGAATAAGAAGAGAACTCCCCCGCCAGCCCGGATGGCCTAGTGGTTAAGTTCAGCACTCTCTGCTTAGGCAGCCTGGGTTTGGTTCCCCAGGTGCAGACCTACACCACTCATCAGTGGTCATGCTGTGGCAGCAGTTCACATACAAGATAGAGGAAGATTGGCCATAGATGTTAGCTCAGGGCAAATCTTCCTCAGCAAAATAAAATAAAATGAAATAAGAAGAGAGCTTCCTAGCCTGATAAAAGATATGTACCAAAAAGTCTACCACAAATATCCTCTTAGTGGTAAAACACTAAATGTAATCCCTTCAAAATCAGGAGTAAGTCAAGGATGCCCATATCACTATTTTTATTCTAATTTTAATGGTGATCTTTTCCAGTACAGTAAGAAAGGAAAAATAAATTAAAAGCATAAATATTTGAAGAATACTTAAAGAAAATTTACTATTTATAGATGATAAAATTGACCACATAAAATACCTATAGAATTATCTATAGACAAAATGCTAGAATTAATAAGAATTTAGCAGAGTTCGCATATTATAAGGTCACTATACAAAAATAAATGATATCTCACACAAGTAACAAACAATGATTAAAGCAGAGAGAGTCAGAACTAGAAAGGGAGAGAGAAAGAGGGAAAGAGAGAAAACTATTTACAATAACAACAGAAACAAAAGATGTAGAGATACGTGTGTAGAAAATTTTTAAATTTTTGAGAGACATTAAAGAAGATCAAAACAAATAGACAAATATCTCACATTCAAGGATAGAATGATCCAGTAGTTTAAAAGTGCATACTCTCCTCATTTTCACCACCTCTACTTTTATCATCCTAGTCAATCCACCATCACATTTTACATTTCCCTAATCTTCTCCTATGTGGTCTCCATACTTCCATCCACGACCTCAGAAGATGTAACTCTTGTGCTCAAAATCCTTCAGTAGATTCACATTTCACCATGCAAATACTAAAATTCTTAAAATAGCCTATAAGATGCTAGATGAGCTGGCCCCGAAATTACCTCTTAACCTCATCTCCCATCACTCTCTCTTCACTCAGTTTGCTCCATATGTAATGGCCTCCAAGCTATTCTTCAAACATACCAGGATCTTTCTCGCCCTGGCTGATCCCTGTGCATCACTTAAGGCCTCACCTTCAACTATGTCACATCCTTGCTCAAATTCTCTCACTCTATTAAAAATTGTAACCTCTACACCCAGATTCCCCATCTCACTTTATTTTTCTCAATACCACTTGTCATCCCCTTATGTACTACATAATTCCCTTATTTATTATGTTTCTTTGCGGTCTCTGCCCAATTGGAACTTAACCTTCATGAGAGCAGGGATCTTTTTTTTCTGTTTTCTTTATTGCTGGCTCCGTAGCACAGTCCATAGCTCCTAGCACATAGTAGGCACTCAATGAATATTTGTTAAATGCTGCAATGAATGAAATGTAATTGACTACAATGAAATAGAGAACATTAATTAATTAATAAAAGCATTTGTAATTATTACGAATACCCACCAGAGTGCCAAAAAATTAAGAAATATGACAATCTGGGAGGATATAGATCAGCATGAACTCTTATACATTGCTGGTGGGTTTGCAAATTTGGTTTTTTCAGAAAAGCTATTGACATTATCTGGTAAAGTTAAACAAAAATTCACATACTCTATAAATCAATAATTCTACCCTTATGTACAAATCTTAGAAAAATTCTTGCATCTGTGTACAAGAAGACACATGCAAAAATATTCATAACAGCAGTATTAATAGTAATAATAAAATGCTGGAAGCTAGACAAATGTCCTTTGACAAAGAAATAGATAAATGGTGTTATATTTACTGAATCATATATTACAAAGTAGTTAAGCTGAATCAAGCACAGCTATTTACAAAAATATGGATGCATCTTAAAATATAATGTTGAATAGAAATGTCCTATAAGACTGCATGAATTATAAAACAAATTTTATAAATCTCAACACAAGCAAAATTAGACCAAATATTGCCTTTGGCTTACATACACATGTCAAAATAACTGTATATAGAGTTAGTTTTCTATACTAGTGCAGGAACTACTAGTACAGTGCTACTAAACTGCTCCGCAGAAGTTTCCTCTGGTGGAAAGCACGGGAAGTAAAGTGTACATAGACAGATGCAGGTCACAGTAACTTTTCAGTTCTTAGGTTGCTTAACGGGTTCACCAGTGTTTATTATAATATTTTACTAACATATGTGTTACATATATTTTAATATAGATATATATTTTGAATATATCAAATATAATTTATGTATATTTTTAAATACTTGAATATAAAAGGAAAATGGAGAGGGAAATGTAAAATGCCCATAGCACTGTTTGTCATGCTTTAAAAATGAATTTGGCTGTTAGTGATATAAATCAATTGTATATTCAGCTTATGTTTCAAAATTCTTAGAGATCCTTGGGCACACAGCTCTATGGTCATTGATTAATCCCAAATTCTGTGGTTTGGAATATATTCTACTCAAAGTTTTGATCTTTCAAACTTCTGAAAGAAATCCCGCATAGACTTTTTTTCATCAAAGAGATCCAAATTTTCAACTTTGATGTTTCACATTGCTATTTTTATTAGCTGAAATACCTTCCTGAGTTATTGTGACAGACAAGAGGAAACAGTAGTCTGAAGAGGTGTTTTTCCTAACCAGCTCAGCCATACCACATTCTTACAAATAATTCAATTGTGTTTATTTCCAGCCAAAACCCTTGTATTATTCCGATGAAAGGTAGCCTGTTCTTTAAAGTTATGTCGTATTTTATCATCCGTGCCATAGCCTAAATGGAGCTAAGAATGTGGCCACTGTGATCAGTGGCCACGAAGGTTCTGTGAGAGACATTCTCTTCCGCAGTGCAGACAAAATGCTTGCAATGAAGGTTAAGAAAAAAAAAGTAAAACTTATTTCCATTGCATTACATATTTTGATGTATTCCTAATGTATTCCTTTTCAAAACATCCCTTTGCTGAAGTAGAGGCAGACAGAATGAGCAACAGTTGTTGTTCTGTGCACACCAAGTACCCATTTTTAAAACTCTGAAAAATGCAGCAGAGCAATTTAAAAGAGCAAGTGACATGGTTACTTTTTTAAAAATATGTATTCTCTGTAGCTACATTCACCAGACTCAAAACATGCAATTGACATAATACATGAACTTGGACCTGGCTAGTTTCTTTCAAGACTGGCTAATGCAAAGATATTAAATCTGTCTATTTATGTGTTAAATGCAGATTTCTTAACATAGAGCCAACATTTCTTTTGAAATTATTCAACGGGATATATTTAAGATATTGAAAGGACTCCGTTCAACCATATTCCTTAAGTCAACAATAGTTGTATTAATTATTAATTAGATACATTTTTTCTTCACTTTAAGTCCTCTTCTTGGCTTTCTGTAAGTACCTCAGAAATTTCCGAGTAAGTGTGAATTTACCTTACTTGTTGAAGTCAAGTTATTTTGTGTGTTTGAATTACAAGTTGAAGGAGGCTATGGTTTTGTTAGCTCAATTTTTTACTCAAATGTCAAAGTTATTGAAATTATTCTATATTTGTCATCTGTGATTGCTTCTTTTGAGTCCAGCTCATCTCTTCTTTTGAAGTCATTGTTATATTGAGATGAAAAAAATGTGTCCTGTTATCCAAATCAATATTTCTATTCAAGAAAAAAGTCTAAAGTAAAAAATATCTATGTATTCTCTCATCAAAATAAATCATCTCCAGCAATTTATTTTCTAAAAGAGTTTGACTTTTATGCTTATTCAAGACTGACTTCTTGCTAACCTTCACTCCAAGCCATTTCACAATGGAAGTTCCCAGTGTTTGCCCTTGTCATTTTGCAGAATTAATTTGATCCACTGTCATCCAACTAAACCACCTTATGTCCCTTGTTAGTGTACGGTCCATGATAAAGCCCTAGTATTTGTTCTTTAGACTTTACAAAATAGCTCTTCCATTCCCTTTCAGGATATACCATTCATCACACATTCAGTGGCAGGGGAAAATGTACTGTCTCTTTATGGTATTATTAATGCTCTGAAAAATCATTTATTAAAAGAAGGATTTTGAAGGAAGTATTGTCCTTCTAGCTTAAAGTTTATGGTTTTTCAACACTTAGTATGAAAGGAACACATTCACAACCAAAATTTTTTAAAAGTAAAGGAATAGAGTGTTTAGTTTGAAAGCTTAAAAGGTAAATGAATACAATGTTTAGTCTGAAAGCTTAGAGGGAAGATGAGGGGCGGCATGAAGACAAAAGCAAAATGGGACAGCCAAAGCAGTGAGAAAGAAAAGAAAACCTCAAAGATGAATAGTAGTACAAAGAAGGGTTTATCATTATTCTCAGAATACATAAACTTTTTTTCACCAAAATATTAAGTCCTTTGAAATGTTCCAAAAAGATCAGAATCTAAAGTTGATTCTCACTCTTGTATTCAAAGATTAGCATTTCATGAGCTTCTGCCCCCTCTTGGTGAATTTTTCTTTGCTAACATTAGTTATCAAGACATTTGGCATTTTTTCACAGCATGCATGAGTCACAACACAGACACCTCTATCCTCAAAATAAATGGATATTGAACTTTGAATAAAACATGCCTCTTTCATCTCAATCTCAAATTTGTGAGTGTGCACCTTCTCCTTTTTAGTCTGTTGTTAGATTGCTTTCAAATAATACTTCTTTCTCTTATGCAATGCAGGTTGAAGAGAGATGGACTAAGGGTTTACCTTGGGAAGCATCTGTCCAGGAATGGGAAGGGTTGGGGAAGGGGTAGCATTTGATGTACTACGATTTTTCCAGGGCTCCAAGTCACTTCCATTAGGCTACATTTCTAAGAGATGCTAGGTTCTAAGAGTCACAAAACATACTTGCCTGCTGGTAATGTAATTAAACTTTCTAAAATAAAATGATTCTCATTTCCCTAAAACATGTGGCAATCAGAAAGCTTATGTATAAAGGGGGTATGGAAGTATCTTAGTCAAATAAAAATATACTCCATTTTGATTATCAGCTATTATAATATTCCCAAGTCTTACATATCTGCTATCTTGTTTCTACACAAAGAACTGTCTACATTGTAAGGTGGGTAGAATGATATGTTGATCTCATTTTACAGATTAAGGCACTGAAACAGGGAGTCATTTATTATGTTACACTGAAAGCCACTGGCAGAATCACAGTCAGAACTGAAGTCGCCTGACTTTTCACTCAGGATTATTTTATTTACTCATTCATCTAGTACCATTGATTGAGTTCCTGCTATGCGCCAGATACTGCTCTGGGCTCTAGGAATACCACTATGCTGCCTTTCAGCCTATTGCTTGTTGTGTATAAATAGATCAATGTGTCATATAGAAATATTACACTTATAAGTTAAAATACATTACTGGAGGTCAAAATATTTCAAATGAAACTGAAACTACCAATATTATTGACCGATTTTCATTATTTATCATTATTATTGACTCAATTTGCCAATATAATTAATTTAATTTTAATTACACTACACTGTAAGCTTCATAAAAACTGAGCTACCATCCTCTTCTTCATTATTCCAGCTTCTCACAGAATGTTTGGCAAATAATAGGCACTTAGAAAATACATTTTGAGAGAATAAAGGAGTAGCTTTTCTTTATTTGCTGATAGTTGTTCATTGTACTCCAAGTCAACAGCCCCACTCAGAGCTGACACTCAACACAATTAGAAAATAGGCAAAAGTCATTGTCGGGAGAGAGGGAGAATCTCCCTCTGCCTTTTTCCTTAAGGTTCTTATGGCTGGCCAAATAATCAACAAGACAGGTTAGCAGGAGAAAACAATACCATGTTTAATAACATGTATACACGGGAGAAACTCAGAAATGAGCAACTCATCCCTCTGTCTAAGCTGCTTGCTTAAGTATTGCAGCTAAAGGCGAGGAACGTGTTGGGGGTGGGCAGTGGTCTGGGACTTCAGAGGGCAGGAAGACAATTCTTTTCAGGGTCATCTATAGATAATGTGGTCAGGGAGAGACAGAGTTTGATAAAAGAGGCTTGGTGCCTTTCCTATTGTATCCTCTATCCTACATTATCTTTACAGCCATCATGATAATAACTCCTTCCTGAAACAGATCTTTTGTTTTAAATTCTTTAGGCAGTTTGGGAGGGGAAACTCAAATATTCTTCCTGAGTTCTCTGAGTCCTTATTGTCTTCAGCTCAAAATAATCCGCATACCAGAGTGGTGCCTCCTGGGACAGCTTGCCCTGAGCACCATCATCATCACTGGCATCATCTTTCCGTCTCCAACATCCTACACACCCCTTCCAGATTCTCTCCTTCCTCAGGCCTTTGTGAGTCCCATGCTTACTCGAGCTTTTTCCTAGGCTAAATCTTAAATGATACCAGTATTTATAGTACAGGAATATTTTTATTGTTTTATTGTGTGACTCTTAAAAAGTTCCAAGATTAATGGAGTAAATCGCTAAGGCCAATATTTCGAATAGAAGCTGGGAGTATATGTCTGAGAAAAGAACACCCACCCACTCCCCACTCAATTGAAATCACAATTTAGAAGACACTGTCTCTATTAACCTGACTTGGGTCCTCTGCTGAACATTTGTATGAGTAAACCACTTGGAAATCAATGCTGCACTATCTCCACAAAATACTCCCTTAAAAACAAAAAAAAAAAAGGAAAGATTCTTTTCAAAGAAAAAAAAAAATTCTCTTAAAAACTACATTCTCACCCAGAAGTTCTCCTTATCAGATTCTTCCATATTTTAAAAAATTCTTAAAGGTAAAGACCTAACAAATTTGCCTTGAATGAAAGGCCATCACTTCAGGATATGTCAAGGATGTTTTGGTAGATAAGTCTAAAGGACAATCAAAGATTTAGGTTTCCCTTCCATTGTGTAGAGTTGTTACCAGGAAATGGCTGCCAAACAATGGGCTGCATTTCCCAGCCCTCTTTGCATATCACTGGAACCACGGGACTGGTTCTCACCTGCTGATTGTGGCAGCAGAAATAATATGTAACACTTGCCAGCCAAAGTGATAAAGAAGTGAGTGAGCCTTCTTTACCTTTTCCTTACCGATCCATGAACAAAATTCAAAGAGAAGCCATGGCTCTAAAGGAGGAGAGAGCCACAGGGTGGAAGGAGCTTGGGTCCTTAAAGGTGGACAGCTGCCTGCCAATCAAGAACACTCAATTTGTTCTTGATTTTGGATTTTATGTGACAGAGATATAAACTTCTATTTTATTAACCCATTGAGATTTCAAGCTGATCCACTACAGAAGTTAGCATTATCTTAAAGAAAGAAAGGCTCCATTATAAAACAAAATTGAGAAAGATATTCATTTGTTAGCTATGTGTCTTAGTCTGTCCCGGCTACTATAACAGAACACCATAGACTGGGTGGTTTATAAACAATAGAAATCTGTTTCTCACAGTGCTGGAGCCTGGGAAGTCCAAGATCAAAGCACTTGAAATTCGGTATCCGGTGAAGGCCCGCTTCCTGGTTCACAGAGAGCCATCTTTTTCTGTGTCCTCATTTGGCAGAAGGTGGGGAGGGAGCTCTCTGGAGTCTCTTTTATAAGGTACTAATCCCATTCACAAGGGCTCCACTCTCATGACCTAATCAACTTCCTAAGGCCCCACATACTAATGCCATCACGTTGGGTTAGGATTTCAACGTATGAACTTGGGGGAGGACACAAACATTCAGTCTATGTCATTACAGAGGCTGGTAGGTTATCAGATGGGGTCTGTGTATGGCATTTTTTTAAAATCTGTGAAAACATTCTAACATTAATAATGTTTAGCCTGGTCTTTGAACATTTGTATAACAGGAAATGTTACAGAGCAAATAGATGAATGGAATGCTCCTAGGAATCGAAGATCTGGCAAAAGAGTGAAAAGTACCTCCAGGATATCAAATCTAGCACCACAAGTTTTGAGGGGCCTCCTATAGTTAGTTTGTAGTCTCTTAGCTTCCATGGGTTCCATGGAGTTAAATCCCAAGACATAGGTGGTGCTTTCGGGAATCCTGAGAAAGTTTCAAATAGATTGACCATCCTGAAGAATGAAGATAAGCCACATTTTAACTGGACCTCTTTGTGCCTCCAAAGGCAACTATGCTTTAAATTTGTCATCTCTATAGAACATTGCACAAGGTAGCATCAGCTTTAGTTGCTAAGAGTGTATGGGCCACAAATGCACAATTAAAATGACGCTACTGTACACAATGTAGGCCAAAAGATATTTGGACTTAAAAATATTTCAAGTGAATTCAAGGTGAGTAGGAGAAATTTACATTACCTTCTTATTCACTTGGTTTTAGATGCTGTTAAGGAAATAATTAAAATGCATTTACTGAATCTCAGAAATTGAATCTGTTTCTTAATTAATGGGAAAATGCTTTGCACCAAACAATGATGCAAATCTCTTGAGAAATTTTGTAATTTTATAAACTATGATAACAAAGCAGTGGTTGTTCACCACTCCCTATGCTATGTACATTCTTGTTTGATTACATCAGTTCATAAACAAAGAATTAAAGAAAAGAGAGATATGACAGCCTTCTCAACTCTTGTAAACAACTCTTTGATAAGTGAAGGGTAAATTGAGTGGTAAGAAAATAACTCTGCCTAAGATAGTGGTAAGAAAATAACTCTGCCTAAGATAGTGACAGAATTTCTTTTATATTTTTCATATGCTCTCTCCTCTTTTCTTAAAGCCACCTTATCAAAGGATCCTGAAGAAAGGAGATGTCTTTTAAGACAGTTTGCTTGGAGCATTTATAATTTTTAGTACATCCATAAAAGTAAAATCCCCATTAAGACATTATCCTGAAAAAGGAGCAGGTTGACTGCTTTTGCCTACCATAAACATCAGAAATGGCATCTAGAATTCAATCTATTACAATGGCTTGAAGGAATTCTCTTACTTTGTTGTTAAAAAAACAACACGAAGGTTCATTAACAATGGCTAAATTCAAAGTAAGAATTAAAAGTATTTAAAAAGTATTTTAATTATAAGATTAATTTAATAAATCTTAATATCTTAAGATTTAACTTAAGTATTTTTATATATTCAATAAGTTTCAAATAATATTTTTCTGGAATTAATTTCCAATCATAGGATATGATGAAAAGTCGAGTCTAAATCTTTAACTTGGGGGAATTGAGGAGCAAGTGTTGTTTTGATTATGCATTTGACCTAC
Organism: Ceratotherium simum simum; assembly: GCF_057802395.1. Classification (NCBI taxonomy): domain Eukaryota; kingdom Metazoa; phylum Chordata; class Mammalia; order Perissodactyla; family Rhinocerotidae; genus Ceratotherium; species Ceratotherium simum. Next base: position 84,079,075 of record NC_141901.1, read on the forward strand.
ATTGGGCGTTCACCCCGACTGCTTTGGAAAGTCTGCTTCCTTCTACAACTGCTTCAATTAGAAGTTACAGAGAATTTTTTCCCTTTGTCCACGATAGTTCAGATAGTTTCCCGATGCACTGTGTGATCTGAACGTTCATCATCACGATTAGACGTTCATCTTCACAATGTGAAATCCCCTTAAAGGTTTCTTCTCTTCTTCCAGACCTCTGATATTAACATGCCTGGGAATGTTTCCTAGGCCTCTTCTCTGCTCTGTCTCCTCTATTTCTATCCGCCTCCTTCGATGATCACATCCAGTCACATGGAGTTACATACCATCAATAGGCAGATAACTTTTAAATTTATATCCCTAGCCTCAACATTCCTCCAGAACTCCAGGCACAAATAGTCAATACCTATTTGGAATCTCCACTTGAATGTCAAATAAGCTTCTCAAATTGAGCACGGTTTAGAGAAAACTTTTGATGTCCCCTGAGCGAAACAATATAAAAGAGGCTCACCCATACTCTTTCTTATCTTAGTTAATGGAACCACCATTCCTCTCTCTCTCCTCACACTTTATAAGACTTTCTGACTCTGCTTTAAAACATTTTCTATCTATTTCTGTTTTTATGTAGAAGATGTGGTATATACACAATGGAATACCACTCAGCCATAAGAAACGATGAAATCCAGCCATTTGTGACAACATGGATGGACATTGAGGGCATGATGCAAAGTGAAATAAGTCAGAGGGAGAAGGTCAAATACCGTATGATTTCCTTCATTAAGTAGTAGATAATAACAACAATAAACAAACACATAGGGACAGAGATTGGATTGGTGGTTACCAGAGGAAGGGGGAGGGAGGAGGGTGAAAGGGATAATTGGGTACATGTGTGTGGTGATGGGTTGTAATTAGTATTTTGGTGGTGAACATGATGTAATCTATGCAGAAATAGAAGTACAATGATGTACACCTGAAATTTTTACAATGTTATAAACCAATGTTACTGCAATAAACAAAAATTTTAAAAAATAAAATAAAATAAAATAAAACATTTTCTAGGGCCAGCCCGGTGGCCTAGCGGTTAAGTGCACATGCTCCGCTACTGGCGGCCCGGGTTCGGATCCCGGGTGCGCACTGACCCACTGCTTCTCCGGCCATGCTGAGGCCACATCCCACATATAGCAACTAGAAGAATGCGCAACTATGACATACAACAATCTACTGGGCCTTTGGGGAAAAAAAAAAAGGAGGAGGATTGGCAATAGACATTAACTCAGAGCCAGTCTTCCTCAGCAAAAAGAGGAGGATTAGCATGGATGTTAGCTCAGGGCTGATCTTCCTCCCAAAAAAAAGAAAAAATTTCTAAATCTGAACCATTTCTTATTGCATCCATGAATACCACCACAGTCCAAGCCACGTAATTTCTCTTAGAGGATTAAAGGATCCTCCTCACATTCTCCTTGCTATCACTCTGTGCCCCAGCACACTCTAGTCTCCATCGATTAGCCACTGCGCTCCAGCCACACTCGCCTTTTGCTGGTCCTCAAACACACAAAGCTATCTCCTTCCCCACCTCTCTACACTTCTGTCCTCTATGCCTGGATGGCTCTTATCACAGATCTTTGCATGATTGGCTCCTTCATTTTGTCCACAGCTCTCCAAATGTCATCTCTTCAGGGAGGTTATCTTTGACCATGCTTCCAAACCAGTTGTCACTCTCTATCCCCTTACTCCGCTTTTCAGGTAGGATTTGCCTATACCTAAAGTTATATTATTTATTATTTGTGTCTCTCACTACAATGCACGTACTTCGTCTTTCATCACTCTATCTGCAGTACCTAGAACTGAGTACAGCACATAGAAGACATTCAATAATATTTGTTGAATAAATGCATGAATGATAAATAGTCTTCTTTGCTAAAATTTTAGGGACTTCACATGGCTAGAGCAGAAATTGCCCCCGGCCCACCTGCTCTGGCACTACCTGTTTGCTTTGGAATCTTGTGTGTGTTTGTGTGTGTGTATGTGTAAACTGAGATAGCTTTGTCTCTAAGGAGCTATGGCACCGGACGTTCAGACCAAGATTTGCAAGACATGACCGTGATTGATTCTAATACCAGAGAAGAGAGACTTCTCTCCTTTCTGCTAGAGCCCAAGCCTCCAGACAAACTCTTGGACCTGCAGTGGTTATTCAGACTACTGTCTTGGCTATAGAAGCTGGAATATGCATCTCAATGCAAGACCACCAGTGATGGTATGCACTTAGAAAAAGATTAGCAGAGCAAGTAGTGACTAAACTTACCTTTTATATCAAATTTGGTTCCAGCCCCCACGTTCTCAAGTCCTACATTAGCCTGGAATATTCAAGAAATCACGTTAAATAACACGGTGGGAATAATCTCAAATTCCTGCTTCCAGGTAGAATGAAACCAAAAATTGAAGATAAAATTTAAGATTTATTAGGATTTTTTGTTTATTTTCAATAGGGATGTTTCTTCTTTCCAACCACAGCTTCCAAGCCAAAAGCATTATATTTCAACTCCATGACACAAGCAGCTATTTTCCATCCATGTGTTGGTATAATGGCAGTCACAGAGAGAGGCCCCTCTAGACCAATTCTCATCTTCCTCACTTGGATAAATAATTTTTTGCATTTGATTCAACTTTGTCCTATTGTTGAGAGGCTAAATTTGTTACTTGAAAGAAAAGAAATATGTGTATTTGCATACAACATAAGATTTCATTTTTGCGTAATTTACAGGTATAACCCTGTTCATCATGGTTTTATAGGATTCAGGGGAAGAAAGTGGACACCCGCAAGCATGTATGGTGGTAGTTGCAACAGTGGTATCAACAACAGTGGCAGTAACATCAATAGCCGTGGTAACTTTTTTACATGAGGTTGTTACATTTTTATTTTTTAATAACAATGAAACAGGAATGACCTTGGAGAAATGCATTTTCTGGAGTAAACAACGGACAGGAGCTATTAACCTAACACAGCAGGAAATATATTGACCACAGTTAGAAATGTATTCTCTCAGAATGCAATGCACAGAGTTTACTTACTGGTGCTAGTATCTCTTTGTAACAGTAGAGAGAGAAAAGAAACAGAAAACAAAAAAGACGCATTTTGTTGATGTATATTCTGCAATGACAGCAGACTGAAAATGCACAGAAGTATTCAACTGTGACTATCGAGTGTGTATTATTTTACGTAATATGGCTCCTAAATATCCTGTCCTTTTTAGACGTCTCAGAGTGTGTAAAGGGAGTAAAATATTCAATTACTTTTTAATGTCTCAAAATCACTCTCAGCAAAATGAAATCAATGCAATTGCCAAGAGCCCTCTTTATAGGATCAGCTGTATTAATGCAAGATATGTCTTCCTCTCTCAGTTAACTTCAGCTTGAACATTGTTTGCCAAGCTTAACCTTTGGTGGAGACTGAATCTCATGCTTTCAAGAACGAATAAGAAACAGATCATTTTAACAGTAGGCAGCAGAGATATATCAAGTTCTGCAAAAGATAGTGAATAGATTGCTAAAAGATTATAAATTCAACCTCCTAAGTGATATACATAATTTCATATTCTCCAATCCTACCTCAACGTACAGGTAAAGTGATACAGGCCTACAGGAGGCCAATTAGTGCTGACATGTTCCAGTACTCTCATAGATCCACCTGGAAGCAGTAGAATAGAGCAGAGCTGTGCTCAACTCTTCATAAAATTCACTGTGAACTGATTTCACAATAGATAAATTGCTGCCAAAATATCGTTCATGGTCAGGCTCGACTCAAGCAGGCACTGGATGGTCAGCCTAGAAAAAATTTGCACTCTTGGCACTTTTCTAGATTTAACTAGTGATTTAACTAGCTACCTCACTTCCAGGTATCATAGGCATTTTCTCAATGTGCTTGTCAGAGGAACTCAGGCTCTGGCTCACTAAGGTCCTCAGCAGTCCTTAAGAATTGCATACAATTCAGATTATTCCAATTACACTGCCACGTAGAACTGAATTGACTCTTGGGCTATATATTCACTGGCAAAATATGGTAAAGACCTTAGTTAGATTGCACAATGTAAATGCCCGTTTTGCCAGTTCTTCACTTTGTATGTTTGATATCACCTTAGTGGAGAAATTTGCTGCCAGAACCTGGGGAGAAATTGAAATAAGCACATTTCCTATTTATCAGTTGCACAAAAGACCTTTCCAATGAAGTTAGATTAGCAGCTAGGATGACCTTCACATGATAGAGAAAACTCCTTTGTATAGATTTTTTAAGAGGTCCCTTTTGTAGAACCACCTTAATGCTAAATAAAGCATATTCACCTCAAGGCAAAAAATAATAACTTCCTGGTAATTACCTGATTTGTGAACTTACTTGAAAAAAAGGAAATAATAACAATCTTAACTGCTGTGTAATATTAAGCCAGAAAGTTTCTGGCACTATTTACAGATTTTGACTTAAATGTTTAATTCAAGGTGAAAATTGTACTGGGACACATCCTGGGAGAAATAGTTATGGTTTTGCTCATTCTTTCCTCCTAAACAGGAAATTGCTTTTCTAAGGCTACACTGTTTTAACAGCAGCATAAATGCTTCTCCCTACTCTGAATTCAGATGCAATACCTGAGAATGAAATGGGGGGCTGGGGGAGAAAACAGGTCATATGCCAGACTTGGGTGAGTAAAATAGACAAAGAACAACAATACCCAAATCCATCCATGAATAACTAGTTGCTATTTAAAAAAAAATACTGCAGTTAAAAAAAGTTAGATTTAGAGGGCAAGCCATTCTTTTCCTACATGTCTTTAGGAGGGCATGTTAAACATGTTAACACACTAGAGATACCTACAAATATTAGCTGTATACTGGAAAACTGAAAAATTTTAATGGCTTCAAAGACATTTGTATAATACTTGCCTGAAGTAGATATTTGAAATATTGTCTATACTTTGCTGAATCTCAAAAGTGATAAAAATTACAATTGTATCTAGAGATGGATATATCGATAACTTTGTATCTTTTTTTATTACAGCCACTGTTGCATGACTAACTTCTACCTTAAACTACGCATTTCTGACAGGGAGAATACTTTTAAAAGTGAGACTGATCTGAGCCGTAATAGAGGAATATAGAGGATTAATGATGTTCATCCTTCCTCCCAAAATAGAAAATTGATTATCTACATCAATATTAACTCAACAGGAGATTTTCCTCCAGTTGCTGGTTTGGTGAAGTTGATCGACAATGATTTTAGGGTCAGGTACACATACGTTCATCATTTTCAGGCTGAATATCTTTGGGTAATTTACTTAACTGCTTCAGATCTCACTTCCATCAACTATAAAACAGATACATTAACATATATATTTTTTTAGGGGCGTTGAGAGGATTCAATGAGATGAATGTATGGAAGAAGTTGAGTAGTATAGTTTGTGGTACTTAATAGGTGCTCCTGTAAACACACGTGTAGACTCTGTGGATTTAGGTTTGTTTTACAGCAAGGGAAGCTGAAGCATATAGAGAGAAAGTGGCTAATGCAAAATCAGTGAGCTATTTAGAGGCAGAGCTGGACCTAGAATCTGATCTCCTGACTTATTAGTTAACACATATACAGGGTACCGGGAAGACTGGATATCACAGGAATAAAAGCTTTGGAGTCAGACCTAAATTCTAACCCAAAGAATAGGTTTAGCAAGTCATTTAACCTCTCTGAGTCTCAGTTTCCTCATCTAGAAAATGGAGAAAATAGCTGCCCCACAGAGTTACCATAAATATTAATTGAAATATTAGATGTGCATAATGCAGCAGTATCTAGCAGGTACTTAAAGCTCAACAAATGGTAGTGATTATTATTAAATACTTACTGTATGTTGGGCACCAAGGAAAGTACTGTGAGATAACCCAAAATGACAAATTCCTTGCCCTGCAAGAGCTACTTGAGAAAATAACACAAGGAAGAATAATTATTGATGCTGTGGGAGATCAAGATTTGGCCACCCTGAAGTCTATCTCTTTACCTTGGTTGTTTTCTCTAGGGACATTTGACCTCCCCCACTAACTGCCTAAAGAATTTGACATGGTGGCTCCTTCCTGGAACAGATCTATCATGATGGCTGTAAAGATAACGTAGGGTAAATGTTACAATAGGAAAGGCACCAACAAGCCCCTCTTATCAGAAGTTCTGTCTCTCTGGCCACATTCTCTGGATGGCCCTGTGAGGAGTTGCCAGACAATCATTTACAAGGGAAGTCTCCATTTGTAAAGGTATCTCCCTCTCTGTATTGGGAAGAGGGGGGATGAGCTCATTTCTAGCGACTTATCAATGTGGAAGGTGAGGCCTTGGGGCTGCATAATAAACCTTACTCTTGTTTACTGTGCTTTAGTGATAATCTCCTGTAACTGACTCCCCCAACCCCCAAAATCCTCCTTTGTCATTGGCTGAACATGGTATTTAAGACAAGAATTTCTGCTATTGTGTTGAGAAACGCAGTGTCCCTGCTTTCTCCCATGTATACATGTTATTAAACTTGGTATTATTTTCTCCTGCTAACCTGTCTTGTTGATTATTTGGCCAGCCATAAGAACCTTAAGGGAAAGGGCAGAGGGAGATTCTCCCTCTTCCCCCGGCAATGCCAAGCAGTGTTTAAATGACAAGTGATATAGATAAGAGACTAATGAGTTAAAATGATAGAGAAATAGACTGTTTTATGCTGAAGTGGCCAGAAAAAGCCTCAGAGAGGAAGTATAACTAACGTCGAACTCAAGAGCAGTAGATTCGCCTTAAAACTTTAGTTATCTTTTCTATTTTTCCTATAGGAGTGTTGAAAAATGGCTTTGAATGTCAGAATTGTGAAAGAGAAGCCATGTTCTCTGTGAGGAGTTGTTAGGGAATATAGCTTTCAGGCTGAAGGCTGATGGACAATATTCTACCTTGAATATCAAAAAGACAGCCACAGCATAAGTTTTCTGTGTGTGTGCATATGTGATCATGCTTTCATGTACACACATGCTTATTCACAAGTTTTCATGAGTTGGCTCACTTAACCTCCAAAAACATGCATTGTTTTCTAAACCAATGGAATGTACATCTCAGTAGTTCCTTTTCTGAAGCACAGCAGAAAAAGAGTCTCACCAAGTTATTTCTCAACAACATCTCTAAGGAAAATTGATACACCCATTAAAAACTTGGGCAGCATGTCTGGTTTGGTTACTGTTTTGATGTGCTCTCTAATGCTGCTGCTTGCCTTTGGCAATAATTGTAACTCAATTTATGCATCTACAAAATCATCCAATCCTATTGCCTATGCAGTATCACAAAAGAACTTTTCTCTTTAGAGTTAATCAGCCTTTCATTGTATGTTTTCTATTACCTAGATTTCACTGCATCTCTCAATAACTTTCAAGCTGAGCAAATGTGCATTCAAGAAAGTAAGCACATTAGAAATAAAGTGACCAACCTTGAATAGATGGCAGGAGATGCCACTCACAGAAATGGTGACTTGGATCTATTATAAAAATTGGGCTGTGTGTGTGTGTATATTTTGCTCTGGATAAAGAGTATGTTTTAAATCTTTAATTGTATAAACACAATTCTATGGTAGCATTTAAAAATCTCTTTATGCATGATTATTTTTCATTTTTATATAAACTTGAAAGGTGATTAAAAATTTTTCTCAAGACAAGCGTTGTATATACACAACCACTTTGCCAAGTAGTCTTAATATTGAGAAGTTTAAATATGAAACAACTTTTTTCTCTAATCACTGCTTTCGGTTATGTTCTGTATAATCTGCCTGTGCTTTGACGTTATCTCGGGTCCATTCTATCACTTTCAACATGAAAAAGTTTAATCTCAAACTCTATTAGGGTTTCATGTGCTGCCAGCCATTTGCCAGAGTACAGCCTTGAGGTGAGACCCTGACTCCTTAGCCTCTGCAGGTGAACGTTAAGACAAGACCTGTCTCTGAGTCATCTCTTCCCAGTCCCCCCTTTTAATACCAACTCCTCCAAGGTGGACAGAAAGAAGGGAGAAGAACAAAGACAAATGTCTCTTTCCTTACCTGGGCAGTTTCTTCATTGGTTTTGTCCCTTCAGTGAACCTAACTTACTGGTTGTCAGCGTCCATCATGGGTCTGAGTCCAAAAGGTGACTCTCCTGTAGCCTAAAGCATTGCTACACAAAATGTGATCCCTGGCTGGCAGCGTTGGCATCACCTGGAAGACTGTTAGAGCCTCAGCCCCCACACCTGCTGAATCAGAATCTGAATTTTAACAAATCCCCAGGTGATTCATATGCACATTAAACTTTAAACTATTGTGGTTAAAAATAGTTCTTTTTTATTTCCCTTCTGTCACAGTCTGACATACTTTTAAAGTACAGTAAAAATAAACTGCTGGCAAAATAAAATTTTTTAAAAAAACAAGGACATGTGAAGCACAAGCCAAAGTTTTATTCTTTGACTCAACAGACAGACCATGACGGAGTAAGAAGTATCCGACTTGCCCTCCCACCGGAAACCCATATGAAACAGTTATGTGTTTTCAACCGTTAGACAACAGTGAACACAGGACTGGGATCCCTAAGAGAAGGAAAACAAACAAGATGAGCCTTACCATCACCCAAGCTTTTTGCCTAGAGGCGTGGCACGGGAAAGGGGAACCAAGCAGAGCCGGACAGACTCACAAAATGGAGAAGTCAGCCATCAGAGTTGAACAAGATTGGGGTGGCTTGACTCGGGGGGGCAGAGTGCAGAGGGGGGAAGCTAAGAAGAGGAAGAGCGCAAGAGATCTCCTTGAGTTTGTTGCTGAATTCTATGTGTCGCAGTCAGCTGCGCATTAAGTTGGAATTTCATCGGGCTGGACAAAAACTCAGGGACCTGAGCTTTGAGCAAACCCAAAGCTCGCACATGCCTGGGAGACGTTTCAGTCCCAACCACCTAGAGCACAGACATCTTTTATAGATTTTTTTCCCTCGAATCAGACACACAATTTCTGATTAATGTAGTGGAAATTAAGAAAAGAAACTTTAAAAAATTATAAAAGACAGGTTTCTCTCTTTCTAGGCCAGGAGTAATTTTATTTTAACAAAATGAAACCATAAGAAAATTATTACTCAAGTTTAGTTGAAACCATAGGAGAAAATAATTTCCAATCAGACAGAATGTAATGGGACTAGTATTGGAAGAACTTGAAGCAGAAAGAGAATAAATGGCCTTTTGGCATATTCATATTGCCCTCTATTAACTAAAATATTTATCCAGAAACCCGGGAAAATCTTATTCCTGGACAATACAATAGGTATGGAAGAGGCCTTTTACTTCAAGTCTAAGTGTCACCTAGTCATGTTTGAAGTGATCTTCCTTTTCCTGGGTGACAACTCTTTAACTGATCTAGGTGTGACCAGGGACCAGCAAAACCTAATCAAAAGTAGTCTCTAACTAGCCACGAGGATGGTGAAAAGTCTGGCTCAGATCCAATCTCAGGTATGTCTGCTTTAAGCACCTGAACGTGCTCTGAAAGTTAAAACTTTAAATATCGGAAAATCAATTTATAAGTCACAACTTCAGGATTAAAGTGAATTCAGATATAGATTTGACAAAAACAAAATAAAACAAAACGAGACCTCTAAATGTAGACCTAGAAAATTTGGATATGAGTTGCAAGCATGTCAGTTAATAATTCTTGGAACTAGGAGAAGTAATAAGCTGTATTTTCTTGAAATTTATATACTGTAAAATAATGAAAGAGTTAAATAATTTAGTTAACAGAAGAGTGATATATAAATTATAAAATGCTATGAGTGTTATATGCACAGATATGTATTTTTTAAACAAACAATCTCTTGTATACCGCTTAATATACAGAGTACTGGTCTATGCATCTTTTTTTACAAATATTAACTCATTTAAGTCCGATTTTACAGATGAGGAAATTGAGTCACAGGGAGGCTAAGTAACTTGCCCAAGGTCACACAGAGGTAGTAAGTGGTAGAGCTGGGATTAGAATCCAAAAAGCCTGGTTCCAGAGTCTCTGCTAACCCAAGCTTTACATGGTCTTTGAGAATAGGAAAGTCAGCTTTGTTGGCAAGCTTCTGGATCTTTCTGGCTTGCACTTAGGAACGACTTTCTTGAGTCATTGTTTCGCTTTGGTATGGCCCAACTATGCCTTTGGTGTACTAGAGGGATGGGAGAGAAAGGAAAATACATAGAAATCAGACCCTGGAGTCAAATTACTATGAACTAAGTTTCAAAAGGTAACATTTACATAGGATTGTTTGGAAACCACACAGACCAGCCATTATCATAGGTTAATAATTTGTCCTGAGGTCCGTTGTTTGACTATGATGACCACCTGCAGAGCCACAGATTGATCCAAAAATGCAGGTCCTTTCTTTAATTCTTAACAGTGAGAGACATAAAATTCCAAAGACACTTATTTTTCATATGATTAAAGGAACTTAGCAGTAACTGTACAGTTTCTAAATTTGGTATTCATAAACCAAATTAAGTATATCATTAAAATACACTGAACTTAATTATTTCAGAATTTTGGTAAGAAATCCGAGTAAACTCCTACTGTGCCTACACACATGCACGTATTTAGACTCCTGCGGGCCACTAGGACAGAGCAAAATGTGGCTACAGGGTCTTTTGCCCCATTTAAATGTGCCAAGAGGAGATCCAGTTATTTCCAAACTGGGATATGTAAAAATTTTCCAAAGAGTAATATGCATAGAAAGATGAAAGGGAATCAATTTCCACATCTTTAATTTATATATATTACCTTCCCTCCTAAAATTGATCTTCCTGAGAGAATACCTTTGGCCCAAGTTTTTCTTTCTTCCCTACCTTTTGCAATTGTCCTTCTCTCATTTTAAAAAGAACAAGATACCCTTTACTCATCTGTAATAATTGGGAAAAAGCCCCACGTATCTCATTTAGAGATGTATTTTACTTTTATGCTTAATAATTATTCACACAATTTAAACCTATATCTGTATGTTTTTTATCCATGACCTATTTATAATTATTATTATATAATCTCAATTCAGTAGAAAGTTTCAACATTTAAAGCTTATGGTCAAAGAAATTTAAAAAATAAATAAAATTATGTACATATTTTTGTTGCAGAGAAATATGTTTGAGCGGTCATTAGAAAGTTTCAGGAAAAAAATTGCATTAGGATTAAATTCTGCGGGAGAAGTGAAATAGAATTAAAAGTTCAAGGATAAACAATGTAAACCAATGTAAAATTTCTAACTGTCAAAAAAACTTACATTGTTTGTATATCTGGGTGATGATAGGTTTCATGTTATTATGTTGGTTACATCCTAGTGAATACATGTAAAAGGATAATGTAAGACCTTTTTAAGTGACAACATTCACAGTATGCCATAAATTACAAATTTTGTAACAATTTAAACTTCAGATGGAAAACTCAAATTCAACCTAATGATGAGCAAGAAGGTACATGTTTTTTCCAAAATTCTTCAAGGTTCAAAGACCGCTGATATAGGGACCATCCTTGGCTCATTCTGAGCCTAAGCAGGCTGTGTGTGCACTCAGGTCATGTTATTACGGCCTCTTGTAGAATTGCCTTCATTGAATTTCGTTTTAGCATTGCCTCAGCTTTCATAGAGAGTAATTACAGCAAACAGCCATATGGAATCCATCACTCGAGAGGAATGCTATTAAAGGTATATATGCCACATCACAAAATGCCCTCTAAACAAACTCCCACGTGAAAAATTTCTTTTGGAATTCAGTCCTGGGAAAAGCTTTGCTCCCCTTGAGTAGTTGATGTGCTTCTTTCTTTCTTATCATAAGACTTATACTAGTGGTCATATCTTCCTTTTCGCATTGGCTCCCAGGAAGTTTGCAACTAAATCTGAGATTAGATCAAAAGAAATATTTCAGTCCTAACAGATTACACAAATTTTGTTACAGTCCTGTCAATCTATTCCTACTTACAACTTCTTGCTTTTAAGTTTTTATTCTTAATTCTATTTGTCATTATTTTATGAAGTGTGTTTGTTAACCTGCCTCCAAATCTTGTGTAGAGGCAGGACGTGAATAAATGCGAAATTAAATAACAAATGTTCTTTTCTTCTAGGTATCCACAGGCAAATCTCTCACTTGTTTGTCAGCATATTCTTACTGTGTGTTGGGTAGGTAAAATTACCAAGCTGAGAACTCTCAGTGACAAGGAAAGGCCACCATCATTACCCCCAGGTAATGCTTTATTCTAACCAGTTGCTTAAGCAAGCTTGCCCTGCGCATCTGTTTCTTCTTTGTATGAGCACAGGCATAGTTCTAGCCCTTGACTTCTGCATCCAGTTAACAGAACTTACAGTTTCCATGAAATAAAATTTTCATCAAAGTCAACAGTGTCTAAAGAAAAGAGTTTAATTTTGTAAGAGTAGGTCAAACTAAAACTTCTTGCCAAGAGATAAGAATATCCATTAATGGTTCTTTTCAAAAACAGCTCTTGTATTTCCTTTTAGCAAAATCTGATCTAGTTTGATAAATTCTTTTCCTTGAGGTTTTGACTCAAATGGATGACCTTTTCTAACCAATTTTTGTGGCAGGAATCATCCTAGCAGCATACTGATGAGTAAGGAGAAATTCCTCTTGCCCACAGGTGGCACTGCTGGCTCCACCTCCATCCATAGTCTTTCCATCTCTCCTCCACTCATGGCACCTGTTACTTAGCCTCTCCCCATCTCTCTTCCACTCTTGAGAGTCTGGCATTTTTTAACACCTGACTTTCCCATCTCAACAATATTTCCTTCACTCAACGAATAAATATTGAGTGGTTACTGTGTACTAGACACCAAGTTGAGGTACTAGGAACACAGAGACTATCCTGGCAAACAAGCTAGAGTAAATGCCTTCAAGGAGTTTATAATCTTGAATATTCCAGGGGCAGGGAAAATATCAGTGAACATGGGAGAGGTTTCCATCAGGATTTTAGTTTGCTCCTCACTTCTCTTCCCACTGGGCTCTTCTCTGAGCCTTATTTAATACTGTACCACACACATCCCAGGCCTCACACTTTTACTACTATTCTGTTATTAAATAAGTCCTATCATCACACAAACACACACAAATACACACATACATCACACACATGTAACACAGACTCTATATAGAGGATCATACAGACGTCTTCTCTAAGGGGATATTTAACGTGGCACATGTTTGCCACACAAATATCTGACTTCAACTGGTAACTTAATTAATTGAGAAGAGAAGTAAATGCTCATCTGCTGATAGTAATAGTTCCTAACGAGGGGACCTTTTAGAGCTATGTGAGTAAGGTGAGAGGGTCACAAATAGGGCCTTGAGATATATGCAGTAAGTAAAAGATGGACAAAATTTTATCCACCAAATTTTGCTCAGCATTGAAATTTTTGACATAAATGTAAGGATATATCATGTTGGGGTGTACCTCCCAAGGAATGATCATGTAATAAAGAGTGACAGTTAAACTGCCTCTTAGAAGTGTGGGTCCAGGCAACTGGTGGACTAATCTGTTTCATCGACCACTGTGTGGAGGTTTGAGTAGCTAAATTTAATCTCAGCAGCTGGGAAAAGCTGAATTTCTATGTGATTTCCAAAGGAAAACATTGAAATGAAAAGTAGTGATGGCAGGAGTCTACACGGGGGATAAGTAAGGAAAGGGGACTATAGATTGCCCTCTGCCCCCGTCCTCACCCCATTATTGTTCCTATTAGTTGACTTGCCAAAGCAATAAGTCTAGAAAGAGGGACTATTTAAAATCATTTGCTTTGTTTTGATGGATTTAAACCCACCACCACAGCCCCATCTCCCCTACAGAAATTGGAGTTAATTCTCAGTAGAAATGTAACATAAAATATCTTAAGAAAATATAAATCTTCAGGAAAAAAAACCCAAACTCCATCAATTTGTTTATAGCACAACAATTTTGATAAATTAGGCAATGACGTGACAAGAAATTAGAAAGTTTGATTCTTAAATCCCATTAATATGACTGTATACTATATGTGTAATGTTCCACATTAAGATCCAGAAGGTGCTAACTTTTACAACCGTGGTGACCACTTGCATATACGTGAGAACCAATGGACAGGAAGACAGCTGACCTTTAAGTATACTGATGGGGCTCAGTACACACTACCCCAAAATATGGCCCCGCGGCATATTGAATATCTTAAGCTAAAGGAGTTTGAGAAAACGGCAGAAGCAGGAAGGCCACTCTGACCTCCCCACCTCACCTTTCTTCCCTGAGGCGGGTCATAAAACTCTCATGTGAAAGACACCCTCCTTGTACCAGGAGGAAGAAAGACATTATTTTCACCAGAGACAAGAAATTTGGGGCCAAAAAATCGGTGCAAACAAAATTTGTTAAACCAACCGTTATCTTCCTAGTTACTTCTTCATCATTTACTACCTCTAGTCCATATCCCTCTGTCTTGTCAACTCTTCACAAATTCACTGTTTCTTTGCCTAAAAGGTGTAAGTGCTTGCTGCTCTGGTTGCTTCTTCAGTTCTTCATTCTTTCGGGAAGGCTCTCATGTACATGCAAAAATTTAGTAAAATTTGTCTGCTTGTCTCCTGTTAATCTGTCTTTGTCAGTTCAATCTTTAGAGCCAGCCAGGGACCCTAAGAGTGTCAAGAAGAAATTTTTTCTCTTTTATAAGACAAACGTCAAAACTCTCAGTTGAATTGGCACTCTACCTTCGTGCTAGCCTCATTCTAAAAGAAAATGCTTTGGTTTGTCTAGAAATGTACCCATTCAGTATAGTAACCCTGTTATCTCCTACTGTTCAGAGGGTCTGATCTGCAGGTGTCCACACACGTGCCTTCGCCTGTGCTGCGCCCCTTGCCATGAATGCCCTCTGCTCCTGGCTCAGACAGCCTTCATCTCCTGGATCCTGGGACCATACAAAGCAGTATCTATTTTCCTTCCTGGCCACTCTGGTCAATACCAAGACATTCTACAGGACCCAGCTTAAATATCATCTTGTCAGACGATTTTCTTCTTTCTTCTAAGGCAGGGTTGTTAAATATCATTGTTGTTATATTCTTTGTAATTATTTTTCAAATTCTCTCATCAATCTACCAGTCCTTTACTTCCTTGAAGGAGGAGTACACAACTTGCTTATATCTGTATCATTAGAGCCTGGCAATTTGAGGAAATTATGCATTTTTTGAAAGACTAAAATATGAATAAAAGAAACAGTAGGTGAACACCAACTAGGTTTAAAACAGAAGGCCAAGTGTACCTATGAATTGATCCATCATAAGCATTAAGCTAGTTTAATGATGGCTTAAAAAAGTACCTGTCGAGGCTGGCTTGATGGCGTAGCGGTTAAGTTCGCGCACTCCGCTTTGGTGGCCCAGGGTTCGCAGGTTCGGATCCTGGGCACGGACCTACGCACCACTTATCAAGCCATACTGTGGAGGCATCCCACATATAAAGTAGAAGAAGATGGCACGGATGTTAGCCCAGGGCCAGTCTTCCTCAGCAAAAGAGGAGTATTGGCAACAGATGTTAGCTCAGGGCTAATCTTCCTCACCAAAAAAAAAAAAAAAAAGTACCTGTCCATGACCATATATTTACATTTACTACCAGAGCCGCAAAATTCATAATTTGAACATAATCATATATACTAGTAGAAATGCAAATCAACTATATTACAGTCAAAAGCTGTAGTCAAAAGCAGTCAAAAGCTAGAGACTCAGCTTTTCATTGGTGAATCAAAACCCATTATTCATTATTTTTTGAAGTTAATGATCATAAGCATTAATTTTGGTTCTATATCATTAGGCCTTTAAACTGGACCATTTCCTGACAATTGTAGAATGCTTTCATCTAGCATATCTATTTTAATCAGAATTCTGACTATAAAATTAAACCCCCTACCTCAGAGGCATTTATGAAATTCCTCTAAATGTTAAGAGTAGAATTACAACTATTTAATTTGCTGGAAATATTACTGTCTATGAACTAAAAGTATTACTTCCTTTCATTGCTGAAAATAGGAATATATTTTACATTATTAAATCACCATTTAACTTTGAATATCATGCTGATATTGATAGGTGATTCTGAATATGAGGGTTGATATATTTTTATTATGTCTTCTACCAAAAAGAAATTTGAAGCTAGTTAATTAAAACATACATTACTACAATCTGTAAGATAGTGAGATTCTCTTAGAATATTATAGATTTCTTTCTTTATAAATAATTTTTTCTTGATGAAAGTTCACTTTTACAATATAATAGTTTTTTTCAAGTGTTTTTTCACATATTAACTCTGTCTAGAGCCAAATTTAATGCTGTAAAACTCTAATAGATTTTTTTTTCCTTAGGACGCATCAGCTTCATATTAATATGCTAGAGTTAATGTGCAATAAATGGACAATCTCTGTCCCTATCAACCGGAATTATAATACCAGATAACATCCATTGGAAATTTTAATGCACCTTAAGCTTCTCAAATATATCTATTCTCACTGGTGTTGTCCATCTGTTTTTGTTCATAAACATAAAAAAAAGGAAAATCTAGAATTTTTTATTACATTGGTTATTAACCATCTGCTAAACCTCTAAAAAACAAGTAGGGATCAGCCACGTGTATGAGGTGAGGAAAGATATTGTAGCCCAGGTTCTCAACAAGGGGAGATCCTGAGAATCTTCTATGACCCTTTTTTATTTTTTCCCTGAGGAAGACTCATCCTGAGCTAACATCTGTTGCCAATCTTCCTCTTTTTGTATGTGAGCCACTGCCACAGCACAGCCACTGACAGACAAGTGGTGTAGGTCTACGCCTGGAAACTGAACTTAACCACTAGGCCACCAGGGCTGACCTTCTATGACCCTTTTTAAAAATACAGAGTTCTGCATCAACTCTCTGAAATTCAGACACAGTTATGCAGATGTGAACTCCCAGTTAAGAATCAATGTTTTAAGCAGAGAAAATGGCAAATGCTAACAGAGAGAGGTATGGAATAAATAAATAAAGGAATGAATATGAACATGAATATGCAAAAGTAATCAGAAAATGTCCTCTATATTTTACTTGTATAATATGCACTACTGAGGGGCCGGCCCCGTGGCTTAGTGGTAAGTGCGCGGGCTCCACTACTGGCAGCCCGGGTTCGGATCCGGGCGTGCACTGATGCACCGCTTCTCTGCCCATGCTGAGGCAGCGTCCCACATACAGCAACTAGAAGGATGTGCAACTACAACATACAACTATCTACTGTGGCTTTGGGGAGAAAAAGGGAAAAACAAAAAATATGCACTATTGAGATATCAAGTGATATCCTAATGAATAATGATTTAAATTTTAATTCTTCTTTATTTTAATGTTATCCTTACATATCCTTAATGTTTGTGCAAGTGGGTTTCATCATTATTTCTTTTACAAATATTTCTTGACCTCCTACTGAGTGCCAAGAACACGTTAGGTGCTGGGGATATACAGAAAAATCAGACAAGGCTCCTTTCTCAACAGGAGACATGATTTTTACTTGAAAAACTAGAACAATCATTTTTAACTTAAACTCCATATTTGTATGATATGTCTGACAGTAATTTGTGCAAAGTCTGTGTAGTTTTGAAATTCTTATTATATCTTCTTTAACAAATATTCATAGACTTTAGTAATCATTCATTTCAATTATTTCAGCTTCCTAATTTCTACCATACCTCGCCTCTCAGCACCACGCAATAGCAAATTTCTCATTCTAGTTTTGCCTTTGATCTTGACATTTCACTTGTTTCATCTTTTGCTGTGGTTCTGGCCATGATGTCATGGTATTTATTTTATCTCATCTTACATAACACCTTAGCTTGCAAAGAAAATAACCTCCTCTTTGTAGTGGTAATGTTGATGTGTTATTGTTCCTCTATTATTTTTGGTGTTTTGGTTTCTGGGAGTTTAACCTGTCAAGGACCTAAAAGACGACTCATCAAAAGAACCTGACGAAGTGAACAAACTGAGCTCTAAGAGAAGTTCCTGTTCATCAACATGGGATTTCAGTAAACCCAAGACCTGGAACAGGACAAAAGTGAAAGTCTCCGACTAAATGAGGCAACAGATGTGACTGCTCCAGCATAGTGCCTATGCAGGCTCATAAATATTCATTAAGTATGTGTCCAACATTTTTATAGAAATGGGTTACTAGATGTAAAGTTCTTAAAATAGTACCTGGCACAAAATAAGTGGCCATTGTTATCTGAAAGGAAAGGGAAGGAAAGAAAGAAGGGAGGGAGGGAGGAAGGAAGGAAGGAAGGAAGGGAGGGAGGGAAGGAGGGAGGGAGGAAGGAAGGAAGGAAAGAAAAGTTGAGCAGCATTGAGGAAAAGTAGAGAATGAAATTCCCTTGGGACAGAGCTTAACTTCTCTTCTATTAATGCCCTGAAATTGAACACTTTGACCCTCCTCACAATCTTCACTCCACAGTACCAAAGTCCTACCACCTTAGAAAACAATTCTGGTTCCAGCTCTTGTTAGGTTTCATACCCAACCAAAGGGGCTTATCAAAGTATTGTATTTCTTCCATCTACATTCAATTTCTCCCTGAGAAACACTGATAAGTGCAATTTTCTTCATTTCATTTCAACTAAGGTTCTAGCACCCTAGCCATGTTTGAGAGTCTCCCACGGATTAGAACCTGCGAGATTTCTTCCTGGCCTGCTCATTAACAACTCTTTCCTTTATTCATCCAGCCATTTATTCAGTTACTCAGCCTGAAAAACCAAGTCCACAAGAGGTTAGTGATTTGCCTGAGTTGCAGAGTTTGTGGTTTGATGGGGACTTAAACCTAACTCTCTGCCATCATTTGAGTACTCTTGCCTTTCCATTATAATTTCTTAAAATTTAAATTGGAGAACCTTCTATACTTTGTATTTCAATTATGGAAATTAAATTGATTAAAAATGAATCTTCTAAAATTGTAAAAACTAACAGAAAATATATAGACAGCCTTTAAAAATCTTTTCTGGTTTTACTGCATCGGTGTCCGTGGACTCTTATTAGAAGCTAGTGCACTAATTTGTGTGAGGAATATACAAATTCAACACAAGCTTATTTACAATATGATCTGAAAGATGGTCTTCTAGACTCTATAATTGTGGTGAAGTTTTTTTTCTGGTTAGAGACACTATGATCTGTAGAACACAATTTGACCTGTGTGAAGCCCAAGGGTATAATAATGAATACCATGACAGGGCTATGACGTATCTTCAAGGCTTGGGCTGGAACTTGGCTAATAATATAGCAGAAAATGGCTCTGAAATCTGCCATCCAATTTTTATGTTCTTCAAATAATATTGTACTTCATGTTCTGTAGATAATAAGAAAGTAGATTATGAATGCTTTTATTCCATTTTCTCTACTCTTCTGAAAACTGGAATTTACCAAAAATCAAAAATTAAAATTTTTCAAGGTTAGTAAAATGGAAATAATCTTACGTCTCCCTAGAAACATAAAATGAGAAATTTACATTGGCCAATGTCCTAAATGGTCTTGTGAAAATAATATTATTATTTGCTTAAGCTTTTGTTGCTTTTTCATTTCTAGAAGAGAGGGATTTTTGGATTTCGGATTAAGAATCTTCCTATACTCTTCAAGTGTAAAAAATAATACGAGATTGATAATTGTGACAGATAGTATTTTTCCAGAAATGGCTGCACCCATATGTAGGCCATTCCATGTGCTCTTCTTACAAGATGATGCTCATGCTCCTCCATCAAGAGGTGGGGTCTATGTGTCTCCCCCTTTAACATGGGTGGACCTTTGTGACTGCCTCGGCCAATAGAGTACAGCAGAAAGGATGCTCCCTGACTTCCCAGGCCTAGCTACAAAAGATAATTCAGCTTCTACGTATTTCTTGAGACGCAGGCCTTTGAAGCTCTGAACCACTCCATGAAAGTCTAGCTGTAATGAAGCTTTGATGCAGGAGAGACCACATTGAGAGGAAGAGAAATGTCCAGGTTGCTCCAGCTGTCGTAGCCTTCAGCAGGTGGAGTCTTCCCAGCCCAAACTTCAGACATGTGAGTCAGAAATCTTCAGCTGATTCCAGCCTCCAACCACTGAACTGCCTCAGCCACTGTGAGTGGCAAGGAAATGAGGTGTCCTCACTGAGTCCTGCCCAGACTGCTGATTCTTGTTACGTGGGCAAAATAAATATTGTTGTTTTAAATCACTATGCTTTGAGGTTGTTACACAGTCACAGTAACTGGAACAGAGGTGTTCACTCTACGCAATTACCAAGTCAAGCAAATATGACAAAGAACAGCTACATATCTTATTCATTCATTCATACATTTCCATAAATATGTATTAAGTACCAACATGTGCCAATCACTATGCCAGCCAGTGGCTGTATAGTGGTAAGCAAAACAAACAGTATTGGCTCCTATAGAATTTAAAGCATTGGAAATGTGCTGACAATAGGCAGGCCTATGAACGATCTGACGTCCTATCACAGGGGGCATTATTAGAAGGATCTAGGAAAAAATCATTATTATAGAAATGGTGATGGAAATAGCTGACATCTTTCCTTTCTCAATGGTGACATGTACTCTCCGGCCAATCACATCTCTTTGTGCACAGGAAAACACAATGCCAACTTCAGTCAGAATTTACACTAAAGAGCAGTAGGGAAGAAGAGCAGGTGAATGAGATAACTTAGAATCTTGCAATCAGATCACGTGTTTTCTAGATATCTCTTTCTTTGTGTTAAATTGTGTACAATAGAGACTATATTGGGCTAATATGGCATATTATGGTGTTTTGAAACCTTTGGGTCAGATTGGTCAGAAAAATATAATTCTAAGATGACATTGATATTGTTTGATTCAGCAAATAGATGATGCTGAGAGTCCCAACTTAAATTTACGGTGTAATTTGGGTTGTTTTCAATTGTTTTAAACTTTCCTCATATGCAATATATTTCTCATATATAGCAAAGCCAGGAAAAAATTATGGAAGCTTTGCACATTCTAGTTATGCAAACTTAATCCAAACGGAAGCTCTAATACTCATCTCTATACCATGATAAACCTCTAAACAGCTGAGAATTTTTATTGGGAGGATAAATCATATTATTCCATTCAGAATATTTCAGCATTAAAGGATACGGCTTATTCATGCCACAGATGATAAAGCCGTGTGGTCAGGTTAATGCTAAAACTGACAAATGCTATGCCAGATTTGAGAATATATGGGAAATTTTAATTAGAAGTTTATAAAACTCTGAAAAATCTCCAAAGGGTTTATCCTTATGAATGAACTTAAAACAAATTTAGAGCTAAAATATTAGCTAATATGCAGCCAGTGATTAATGGAAAACAGGTGGCTGGTTCCTGATTTCCATAATGGTCTCCTTTTTAAGGCTGGCTGTGGAAGCCAACTCTGGTTGTGTGCAGGAGGTTGTTTGTTCTCAACAAACAGCAGTCAGAAGTATGCTTCACTTTGTCAGAAAACATGACATTCTGGAGCTTTATGCTACTTTTGTCGGACTGACGTTTGACGTTACCTCTACAAACTATTTTTAGCTCTGTTTATTTCTCCTACTATTAAATTATTAATCATTCTACTTTCTTCACAGATTTGTCAGTGAACTTGACTGACTAGAAGATTGCAGGAGAAAAAGAAGCATTGTTCAAGGAAAAAGGGAAATGGGGAGACTAGAGATGTTGGTTATTGATTACGTGTGCCTAAGTGATCTTTTTTCCCTTGAATAGCATCAGACAAGTTGCTCTAAGATGCTAAACCACTATTACCACGGAGTAACAGCCCAGCTATGAAGGGGTTATAATAGATGCAGTAAAACATTTTTAAAATATGCTCAAAACGAAAGATAAATCCAATGCAATTCACATAAAGCCTAATGTATTATGTACAGTCTGTGCCTAATAAATGCATTACTTGTAAAATATACATTCACATGTCCTCCTTTCTTATCAAGAAAGCAATCAAGCTGAGCATAAGATTATCCAGAAATTCTGCTTCCTCCTATACAGAAATATAATCACATTATCCCCTTTTTAAATCATGCTCAGATGAAAAGAAACAAGAAATGGCTACCTTTAGTATTTCGTTGTATAAAGTATTTCATATGTAGCCTACTAAAAATACTGCACACATTTTTTTGTCTTTCATGTTTCCAGCATAGAGGAGAAAAAATTGCAGCTTTTTACTCCTAACCCAGGAACTAATCTTAAAGTATAATATATAATCAGTAATTGAGACTGGTTAGAGTTACCCTGAAGCACTCAGGGATTTTCTGTGCTACGAAGACCATATTTTGATTATCAGTAAGTGGACATAATGTTGGTTCCTGATCTCTAGAGGAATTTGACTCTGTTTGTTTCTTTTAATATTCTTCTCCATTTGTCAGATTGAACAACCCATATCCACCGGCTGAGATGTTAGACATCCAAATCACATTTCTGCAACAGAGTTTGCCCAAAGCATTTCTTAAGCTAAGAACAAAACTATGTCTTCAGAATGAGGATTAAATTGTGTGCTGGTCATGTGGTCTCCTCTGATCTGATTTTCGTCTGGACAGGTGACCCCTTAATTCCTGGGTATCCTCATACTCCTATATTTTTAAAGACCCATTCTGTTAATAAACAATTAATTGTCAGGCTACATTGGCTATGGTTCATTCTAGTACATAGTGAGGCAGATTCTACAGAACACCTGAAATGCTGGTAGCATTCTTGAAATCAAAATTATGATTTCTTATTATGAGAATAAGGAAGTGTTTAGAAAGACAAAACAGTGCACAACAGCTTTTGCTTACTCTTACCCCCACTTCACCCCACCCCAAGTTCAGATATTTTATGATTACCTCCTGCACCCCAGCAGACCCTACAGCTCTCTCCACTACCTGCTAGGGCATCTTTGTATACTTTTCCAGCAAACATGTCATTTGGAAAGGCAAGTACCAATTTACATGAGGCAAGAGTGTGTATATCTCTCACATTCCTTTTTCTCTCTGACAGGCAAGAAATCGTAGGGCTCATTTTCCAATCCTTATTAAAAAGTGTCCTCCTGACTGTTTGGAAGGCTCATTAGTGCCATTGCTCTGTGATGGACTACACATCTTTATAAGAAAGACAGATTGCAGGGATGCATCAATTCGACGGCCATAATGAAACCCAAGTGCATCCCCCACAAGCCTCAGAATTTAGATCTTCATTTGCTTCTGTGAACAATGAGAGCCAAAACCACAGGCATTTGAAAACACAGCTATTTCCTTGTCTTCCCAGTAATAGAAGCACCCTGCTATTGCATACGTGACCTTCAGGGAAAGTAAATGAAGAAGCAGTTAACCGTGTGATGCTTTGCAACTAGAGCGCTGAGACCAGACAAGAAGCATGCTCAGCAGAGGGGCACTGGCGGTGGAGTGAAAGTGTACACAGGCGTCAACTCAGAGGTTGTGGCCTCATCAGGGGAAAAGCGCTGGTCTTGGGTGGTAGGGACCAAGGCACTGAATTTTCTCTAGTCTTCAACTTCCCCTTCCAAAAAGACTAGTCATATGGTGTCTTTAGGTTACAAACTGCCAAAAAATGAGTTAGATAAATGATTATTTTTTCAAAATAAAGGAAATCATGGAAATAACCTTATCAATAATAAAACAATTATAATAGTTCTAAGCTTGGGGAAAATGAAGCAAAATGCTGCTGTGGAGTGAGTAATCCAGAGCTCCTTTTGATTTTTTAAATAAATGTGTTTCTCCACCTCTAATGAGATATGTGTGTGTGTTTTCCCATTCCTAGAGCATTTCAGGGAGGAGGACTCCATGGGGTGGGAAGTACAGCGGTCTTACAGTCCTAAGACCCTATTTTGCCTCAGAGCTGCCACTTACTCACTGGGTGACATAGATGAATCATTGAACCCCACTGGGCCCCAGGCCTTACCTGTCTCATGGAGTTGCTGTTTAAAAAAAAATATATCAAAATAAAACATAGGCAGGGGATTTCTGGAATTAATTGGACCTTTGAGATCATCTGAATCAATCTCTTCATTTTTATATGAGCAAATTTAAGCAAAAAAGGAGTTAAGTAACTTTTCCAAGGTCACCCAGTAGTTAAGTACCAAAAATTAAATTAATGCCAAATTATGATCTAATAAGATAATTTATATATTATTTTTGTTATTAATGTAGTTATATAAATTAGAACTTAGAAGTAGCATTTATCCCAATTGAAGTCCAAACACTTAAATTACTGTACATAGTAAATAGCATTTATAATGTATATCATATCTCTCCTGAAAGTTACCTTAAAAGATCCTGACTCAATAAACAATTATATTTTCTGGGCTTACTCTACTTATTTTCTCCAGCATTTTAGAAATATAAAAGGGGATTGGGATATTATACATATAGAATACAGTTATATTAATGGGATTTAAGAATCAAAACTTTCTAATTTCTTGTCACTTCATTCCCTAATTTATTAAAATCATTATGTTACAAACAAATTGATAGAGTTTGGTTTTATTTTTTCAGAAGATTTATATTTTATAAGGATATTTTTCATTTAAAAAATAGAAATAACTAAATGCAATGTGGTATCTTACATCGAATCCTTTAATAGAAAGATGACACATGGAAAAACTGGTGGAATCCAAACAGAGCCTTTAGTTTAGCTACTAGTAATATACCAATGTCATTTCTTGGTTTTGACAAATGTGCCATGATTAGGTAAGATGTTAACTTTAGGGGAAGCTGGGTAAAGGGTATATGGGAAATTCTTTTTACCGTCTTTGTAACTTTTCTGTAAATCTAAAATTATTCCAAAATGAAAAGGTTATTTTTTAAAATATAATAAAATTGAGAAATATCAGTAATATTTGGTGGGGGTGCGGGGGCATACTGGACCAATTAAAGCAATCTTCATTGATCAAGAAAATAATGGAAGATGATAATTTCAAATAAAAGAAGGAACAAGGGGAAGAAAGAAGGAAGGAAGGAAAGGAGGAAGGAAGGGGGGGAGGGAGGAAGCAAGAAAAGAAGGAAGGAAAAGGAAGGAAGGAAGGAAGAGAAATTATTACAACTCCTTGTAACCGTAGCAATACAAGGCCATATTTTCCCTAAACCCACAAATGGTCTATCTCCTGTATTTACTCATTTAATCCTAACAAAACAATGAAGTTTTGTTCTTATTATCCCCATTTTAGAGATGAGTGAACTGAGCCACAGAAAGTTGAGTTGATTGTCTAAGGTCACATGGCTTAACACATTGTGAGGCTAGGATTTGAACTAAGCTCTATTAAACACCAGTCTTTGCAGCAGAATAATGACTCACTTTCCTTTCTATGAAACTCTGACGGGCTTGTGTGGTAATAACAGTTTACAGTGGTAAACGAAATTTTTCTTTCAGTTTTTCCTTACAGCCTTTGTAGTCTGTATACTTATACAGGAGTCTGAGCTCAGGATGGATTGCCATGAAAACTATTAAGCTTTACTCACAATTATAGCTTGGAGTGTCAGCTAAGATGAAGTTAGGCTGCTACAGGCAGAAACTGAGGCAACACCTTCTCCTCATTCTGCATATTTTTCCATTGGGGACCTAAAGCAGAATCTCGCCAAGTCCCTCCTCAGAAAATCTCATTCCATTATTTTCCTTACAGCTCTCTTTCTCTGAGGCTCAGAACTAGTCAAAGGGGCAGGACCAGGTAATAGAGACACTACTTTGCAGTTAATCCTTTTCATCCTACTGCTTCATCCTATTCCATTTCCCTGTCTCTTCCACCTCTACATCCAGGTTTTTATGCGTTTCTTTCTCATAGGCTGCCTGCTCTACTTGATATCAGCTTATGCTAAATGGATCCCAGGATGCATGGGCCACCATGTCAGCTGACCAGCAACTCCAAATCTAGGTTTAGGCTCGGCTGGGACACCCCTCTTTACAAGCTAATATAATGGACAAACATAAAGCAGTGAAAAAAGGATGCTATTCTCGTGAACTTGAATAGCTGTGCCTTTTATGTTGAAACCCTGAAGTTTTCTGAAAGGCTAAATATCTGTGAATAGAAGCATCTTTCTGCACACCTGGCAAAGCCTCAATAAATATCCACTGCTCTTTAACAATTGCAAATTTACAAATAAAAAAGAATTATGCTTGAAAAGGTGCAGCACTTTCCGCAAGGTGGCCCAGCGGCGTGAATACCTGCATTTTCTAACCCTGCATCTTCCAACCCCAGGAGACACAGTCGTAAAATATATCCACATTTCCACAGCTGCAAATGAGCTCAGCTTCAGAGGGCCACTGTGAGAATTAAATTAGATGATGTTGTGAAAATACTTGAAAACACTGAGGGGTCTTACTGTTGTAAACCATTGTTGTTGTTAAAGTATGATTCTCTCACCTCCTAAAACAGCTGAGATGGGTTGATACGGTGAGCATATTTTTCTCTTCCTTCTTTTGTGCCCTGTGATCATCTTTCCTTAAGGTAGCTCATCACCCCAAGGGTGAGTAGTATGACAGAAGAAAATGTCAAATTCTTGGCTTTAAAGGTCAAAAAATCCAGTCCTTTGGTAAATCCATGGGAAAGAGTAGAAATATTTAAAATAATATAGAGAAATACTTTTTCCTCTGCCCCCATGCCCCACTTAATAAAGATCATCCAAGCTCGGAAGAAAGAAGATTTGGAGAAGGGGCCTCAGTCACTGGCCCAGGTGGCCCAGACCCTGCCTGTAGCCTCAGAGTCCCTGGGGAGGAGTTGAACAAAGGCCAAGACAAACTGGAAGATCTATGGACAGAGAGGTATGTGCCTCATTATCCTTCTGGAGTCAAGGGGCCGGCAGAGGGGAGTAGAGAGAGCAGCTACATAGAAATGCCCAAGAAGAACACCCTAGGCATCCTCAGAGAGCTCCAGCAAGCCTCAACAGGATGCTGAGACTGCCAAACTTTTTCTTTTGCTTTTTATTTCTCCTGTTTGGCATGAGTCTGTGGAAATGAGCTGCACCAAACCAAGGAGCCTCAGAGTTGGGATGGGAGAATTTATCTATAGACCAATACTGTACACTTGGGTTCCAAACTCAGATGCCATAAAGGGATGACACCATTTGAAGGCCCAGCAGGTGGTTTGAACACCTCAGTGGATGCCAGCACAGGGCAGGCCCTTCTGCCCACTGACACCACAGCAGCAGGTCATTGCCCCAGGACTGAGAATTATAATCAAAGAGAAGAAAAAGAAGGGGAAAAACCTTAATTTCCTTTTAGTTTAAACTTGAAATGACCTCCCCTCAAAAAGTCCCTGAATTTGACTAAATTTACCTGCAAATGTAAAGAGGAAAATAAACACTTTTCCTGCCTTTAGATGGGAATGTGGCTTTAAATAGAAATTAAATCAGTTATAGAAAAACGAAGTTATATTTTTGTACAAATGATTACATATCCCGTGAAAATTAATATCCACTATGCTGCTATTTCTGATAAGACATTACATAAAATGGGACAGTAATGTTTCACTCAGAGATTCTACTCCAAATTTCTTGCATGAATTTATCCTCTCTGGTCCCCAATAGCAATGCTTTACCGAGTCCATAAATATTATCAAATCAGTTGATGAAGTTTAAATAAAGAAACAATAAAATCATTGTAGGGAAGTTTTCCATGGTGTTTACTTAATTAATACTTTGAAAGCCTTGTTTTTTGTTTATCCCCAGCACCCCATCTCCACAATTTAAAAAATTTCCCCCAAAATGTATTCTGTTGAAGCCCTCCTTTCTGAAGGTACCAGGGTATAAAATGGAAACATAAATATCCAGAAAAAAATTAATTGTGCTTTTAATCTTATCATTCACAAATAGTTACTCTTCTTCCCTGCCCCACCTTGATGGAAGAGATACACTTCCCTTCTCCAGCATGACTTCAGGGTAAGCCACACAACTTCCTTTGACCAGCAGGGTGTTAGCAGACTTGACACAAAACGAGGTTTGGCAGGCACTTGGGAAATTGGTTTTGCTCTCTTATGCCTCTGATGTCACCAGCTTCCCCAGAGTGGCTGCTACCCTTCAGCCTGGGCCCAGAGTAAACACAAGTGGAGCAGATCTGAGCTCAACTCTCAAAGAGGAGCCAATTTCATTTGAAGCAGAGCTGCCCAGTTGCACCCACTCTAGATCTGTCCACTCCCAGGCCACCCATGGGCACATGGGCAGGAATGAATTATTGTTTGGCACCTAAATTTTGGGTTGGTTTGTTAAGCAGCAATAATTGATGATACAGGACCTTAGTGTCACTTGATTCTTAACCCCTCAGCTTGTGATAGTCAGTTCATTGTCCAGAGTGGTTGGGTAACTTATCCACATTCACCTGGTGAGATAGTGCTAAAGTTGAGCTCCCTAGCCACACACAAACTGATGGGTGCTCATGAAACCGCAGTTACCTTGAACTGCTTGAGATGTTTTACTTTAGAAAAACATAAGCAAGGGAGAACCATGCTTCACTTTCCCCCAATACCCTGCATCGGCCTGGAGCCAGCTTCATTCCTAAAGGTGGAATCCACAGGCAACCATAAACCCCAGGACCTTCTTACACTCGGTAAGCCCTAGAGACAAGGTGCTCCCTCCCACAATGAAGGTTGCTCATGCCTGTGCTTTAACTAACAAGATGGGAGTGTCCAATCCTCTCAATAGGGAGCACAGAGCACTTACAAGGGGAAAGAAAAGGAAAAAAAAAAAAAGAAAAGAAAGAGGGAGGGAGGGTGCGAAGGAAGGAAGAAGACTTAAGGAATACTGACATGAGATCTAATAAGTTACTGTTCTTCAGACAGCTCTACTGCTTTGATGGCAAGTGAAATAGACCAAAAGCACGATGGCCATTATGGTATTTTGGGCACCATGCTTGCCTGACAGTAAACGTGGTTGTGCCCGTGTAATAGACGACATCTAGGTGCAAGTGTCTGTATTTGTAAAGCGAACAAGGAGGTGGAGAGTGTGGAAGGGTGGGCGGCTGGAATGGTGAGTGGATAGTTGGGAGGAAAAGGGAATTGGCCTCCTTTCTAGCATGCCTCATATCCCACGTGAACGTATCCCAGAAAGTTCACAGACTTCAGACATTATCAACACACACACACACACACAAATAAACAAAAACAACAATAAAACAGGACAGAACGTAGCACGAAAGGTGGGAAAAGGGATTCTGTAGGTTCCGTGAGGGTTGTTTTCTTGAACTTAAATCTGTCTTCAAATGGACACAACCTGTTCTAGTTCTGTTGGGAATGTGATTCTACACCAACTTTTTCCAAAAATACTAAACTTTTTAAGCAGAATTGTAGTAACTTTATGTATGCTTTCTAACAGAACATAAAATGCAGAATAGGATGAAAATTTGTGATATGGCATCCAATCACACAGTAAGAATAAAAGTTTAAATGTTTTAGAAACATTCAAGGAAATAACAAAGGCTGTATTTCCCCTTTGCTATACATAAGGAATTCCCATTGAAGCCAGTGAGGTTTTACATAAAAATCAATGGCAAATTATAGTCCTTCATGAAAGAGGAAGTTACAATTATAGCGTTGCTGGTAGCATCACTATAGTCAAGGCTGAGCAGGCTTTTCCATTATCACTTATCAGGATTTAATAGCCCAGCTGTTTTGAGTCCTACTTGGCCGAAACGTGATATACAACTCATCAGGCTGGATGTAATTAGTCATTATTTTGTTATTACATAAACAAATATTTTAATCAGTAAAGCATTTTTTAATTATGAAGCTTAAAGAGAATATTTTCCTAGTGAAAGATGCCAGGGTGGGGAAGGAGAGAGAAATAAAGCAACATGCTTAAAAAAGGTGAATTGAATGTGGCAGGTACCTCAAATGGAATAACTCACTTTCCTTTGATTATGGCATTCGTGTGGCCTGCTATGAAACAGAATCACCCGGGGGAAGCAACACTGTAGAAGATCAGGGAAGGCCATTCACTGGCTCGCCTCAATCTGTTTTTCTGTTATGGGGATAAGTGACTGGACAATGCAAATAAATAGCAACACACTACAGGGCTCCTAGAACTTCTCAGCACCCACTTGACAAGGCCAATCTTGCTTTTCTGGGTGAAAAGCATCATCCTTGGCTTATATATATTCTATTGTGACTCACAGTCTGTAGGGATGTACACTTTGGATGTACATGGACCTTAGATCAGAACCTTTTGATAGACCCCAAGGAGGGTTTCTAGAATATGTTGCAAATACCCTCCTGCTGTCCCATATGGGTGACCCCCACAGACCAAGATATAAGCTTTCATGCCTATTGCCTGTGGTGCACAGGAGGGGAAACTAGAACAGCAAAGTCTGGTTTTTTAAGCAGTTTTTGTACTCACGACACCAGTTTCCTGGCACTTGGAAAGGCCGTCTGTGGCTCTTTACATTGGGAATGTTCATTACCTGAAGAGGGCGGTAGATTGAGTGAATAGAATGTGAGAGGAAAAAGTAAATGATACTCGCAAAGTGCCTGTTATGTGCATTATGCACTAATCATTTCATTTAATCCTCGTAACAACTGTTGTGTGTGGTATTTTATCCTCAATCTACAGAGAAGCAAAATGAGATTGAAAGAAATTAAGTGATTTTTTTCCAAATGCTTCAATTAATAAGTGGCAGAGATCAACTTTAATCTGAGGTCTTATGAGGCAAGTTTAGTGCTCATCCTATATCCTTCTTAACCTCCAAATCCATACCCTCATTCTCTTCTCAACGCTGTCCATTAGAGCTTCTATCCCCTTCTCTTAGAGAACCTGTTCTTGTCAGATCCACCGACAACCTCCATTGGCAAACCCAATGGTCACTGTCTATCTTTATCCTTCACAACCTCTCATCAGTATCCAAAGCAATTGGTCTCTTTTTTTCTTGAAATCCTCTCTGATCTTCATTTCCACTAATGGCTGCTATCTTGAGACAAGTGTTCTTTCTACACCCCGAAGCTTCTTCTTGGTGCCCTTTGATTGCTCCTCCTCCTCTGCTCAGCCTCTAAATGTCCCAAGGCTCAATCCTGGGCCCTCTTCTTTTCTTTTCTCTGCTCACTCCTGCCTTGGGGACTTCCATTCAGTCTCATGGCTTTTCTTCCATCTCTATGCTGAAGACCACACACCAACCTACATTCTCTACTGAGATGTGGACTTGTACATACAACTACCTAGTCAATTATTCCATGCATTTCTAATAAGCATCTTATATGCAATATTCCCAAAATAAACTCTTGCCTCTCTCTCCTCAGAAAAACACCCTATTCTTTCCTTAATTTTCCCATCTGAATGGATTGCACCACCCGTCTTAAAGTTGTTGGAACCAAAAAATGGTGTGTCATCCTTTCTCTTGCCTTCCATCTAAAATCCATCAACAAATCTTGATGACTCTGCATCTAAATAATATCTGAAGTCTACCCACTCTTTCCAGCACCAATGTTCCAGGTTTGCATTTGCCTTCTAACACAGCTCCTAGCTGCTACTACATTTAATAGCCTAAGTGATATTTTTAAAAATGTAAGTCACATCAAGTTACTTCCAGGCTTTAAAGTGCTCCAAAGAAATACAAAGTTAAACACACACACGCACGCACACTCCAAAATCTTCCCACAACCCTTAGGATAAAATCCAAATCCCTTTCCATTGTTCTCACCATAACCTCACCCTCCTCATTCTCCTTCCTAATGTTGGATATCTCACACTTTCATACTCTAAACCAGACACAATGGGCCTATCGTTGTCCTGAGTAACCCCTACCCTCCACAAGCTGAATGCCACCTCCACCACTTTGAGGACTTTGCATTTACTGTTTACTCTGCCAGGAACACCTTGAGTTTTGCATAATTGGATCCCACTCATGATTGATTTTTCAGCCAACTGTCACCTTCTTAGAAAGGCATTCCAGAATAAGTCTTGTAATGCTGGTCCTGACACACAAGCCCAAAATATTTATTATCTGGCCTTTGCATTAGTCAGCTCAGGCTGCCATAACAAAATACCATAGACTGGGTGGCTTAATCAACAGAAATTTATTTTCTCACAGTTCCGGAGGCTGGAAATCCGAGATGATAGTGCAGCAGGTCAGGTTCTGGTGGGGGCCCTTTTCCTGGCTTGCAGAAGGCTGCCTTCCTGCTGTGTCCTCACATGGTGCAGAGAGAGATCTGGTGTCTCCTCTTCTTCTTATACCAGTTCTAGCAAATCAGAGCTCTATGACCTCATTTAACTTTAATCACCTCCTTAAATGCCCTATCTCCGATATAGTCACATGGGGAGTTAGGGCTTCAACACGAATTTTGAGAAGACGCAATTCAGTCCATAGCAGCTTTTATAGAAAGTTTGCCACTCCTGGTCTATACCAAAAAATATGGTCTTTCCACCCCACCCTATTGCCTATCTATCTGGCACAGATATTCTGCTGGTGCTTAACGCTGCAGAGTACATATGCATTTTCCATAAAAATTATTATGTAGAGAGGAGTCAGATTAGAAATAGCCATGATGTTGGTTATAAATCACATCAGTTATTTCAATTTTATAACATTCTCACTTTTGTTGTCTCTTCAAAACACATTGTTAGAACAACAGAAAATAAATCTAAGAGCGGAATGAACACAAACATCTCCTTGGTTTTCATACTTTACGCTTAGTAAAAATGAGTGATAATGAGAATCGGGAAGTCTTTCTAGAAGACTTAAAGGAACAGAGCAGGGCTGTAATGGAGGACAGAAGGCTTTTCCCAACACACACACACACACACACACCTTGTTTTCTCAGTTTTATTCATTGTATATCACATTCTTAGGAGCCATTTTACAAAATGTTTTTTTTCCCTAAAGTCTGACCATGCCCTAAGAAAAAGAAAGAGAAAAATAAAAGATTATCCCCAAATAACCAAAGCCTAGTTTTGTCCATTACTAAAGGAATAGCCATTTAAAATGTAGTAGGTGTATACTATGGAATAATAATCAATAGCAGTTGCAATTAACAGCAACTTGAACAATTCTTAGAAACCCAGTGTTCAGTGAAAAAAAATAAGAAACAAAAAATCAACAACATAATATGACTTATGAAAATTAAGAATATATACGTGCATAAAACACTGCATATTTTACAAGTGCATACATCGTCAAGGGTAGATATTAAATACATTCACATGAATGTCTATGGCAAAGATCCATTTAGAAGGCCAGGAAAAGAGGAAAAAATTTTTAAAAAAAGAGAGAGTGGTTTGCAACCAGTGATGATGGTGACCAGAATACAAGTGGCTCAGATACCTGCACCTGAGGAACAGAGGAAGGGAAGGAGGGAGGGAGGGAGAAAGAAGGGAAAATGAGCCTGGGGATGGAAGTAGGAAAATAACGGTAAATATAACTCTTCTGATCTCATCATTTCATTGCGTTTTTGGTCCTAAGTCCCTCAGTGTGTGCTAAGGGGACCCTCCTTGAGTGTGGACTCAAGTTGCAGTAGTAGCTCAGAGTGCTAGGATCAGAGAGGCTGATAATACAAGCTTAGACTGAACGGTTTGACATCCAAGTAAGGAGCTGCCAAATTGTCCTTTTTCTTTCCTTGAGCCTCCAAGTCTATCCTGACTTATTTATGCCATCTACTGGCCCTTTCAATTAATCGCCTTTCCCAAACTCTCAACTTGCTGCTTGACTTGGACAACTTTACAGTTATTTAGGAGCCAGTCCTGAAAGTCTTTTTATTCAAATACTCCATTTCTTGCTAAAGATATCTTCTCTAAAGCCACCTTTTGCCCCTGTACTGTTATGTCCCACCGTATGCTTTTTCTTTGTTAGTGAAACTCTGCAGAATTAATTCCTCTATTAGAAGTACTCTTTCAGGGAAAAACAAGATGTGGTTTCTGATAGAGGCAAGAAACCATTTCCCAAATTTGCTATAAACATTACATCGGCTTTAATTTTTCCTTTCTAAAGCTGGAAACTTGCCTTGGAACATCCTTATGTCCACCTAAAATGCATTTGTAACAGTTTCCCATTTGAATTAAAAAGATTTGCATAAACTGATTATTACCTTGAGGAGAGATTTTTTTTTTACATTAATGTAAATTTCTGAACTATAACAATCTTACAGTTGGCTGCGTATCATCATATGCCCTTAATATCTTGTTGCCATTTTCTCTGTCTTTCTTTTTTCATTTCCTCATTTATCAGACTATTCTCTGGCTCGCATCGTCAAGAGGATAAATCTCAGTATTTTTAATGCTGTTTCAGCCAGACAGCCAATCTCTTACTTCATTACTGATGATCCCCCTGAATATGTGCAGGAATCTAGTCAAGTCTTATGCCTGTTCATAAATAGAAGTCATTCATTAACAAACATAAAATTTGAACAACAACCAAATCATCCTGTCTCATTCCATAATCCCTTCTTGACAGAACAGTGTGTCATATTGTATCATTTCTTATTCATGTTTAGTGTCTGCTACTCTAAAGAAGGAGAAAAACCAAGCCAGTTTTTCTGGAGCAAACACTGGAAACAACCACTAAACTGACAAGCCGTCTTTTCTTCCTCCATGATGTGGCTATTAGGCAGCTGAAGTTGATCCCAGGAACAAATTGTCCTCAGAGCCTTTCCCCTAAATCCCATATGACCCTAATGCTGTTGTTACAGGGAAAGAGTACTGAATCTTCCAAGGATCCTGAATATCCAGGAGGACTTGATGCCCCAAGACAAGGATCAGAAAACTACAGCCGTGGGCCAAATCCACTTCCACTTGTTTTTGTACACTTCATGAGCGAAGAATGCTTTTTACCTTTTAAATGGTGAAAAAAATATCAAAAGAAGAATGATATTTCATGGTGCATGAAAATTAAATGAAATTTAAATTTCAGTGTCCATAAATAAAATTTTATTGGAACACAGCCTTTCCCATTTATTTACTTTTTGTCTCTGGCTGCTTTCATACTACAATAGAGTTGAGTAGTTGCAACAGAGACTACATGGCCCAAAAAGCTGAAAATAGTTACTAACTGGCCTCTACAGAAAAAGTTTGCTGACTCCTGCCCTAATGTCAAAATTGGTGAAAGAGAGGTGAGTTGTTATAAAGTCCTTGGTAGAGTCTACAGCCCAAGACACCAGTGAATGGGTTTCCAGAGAAAACATAAGAACCAATGCAGTCAGCCCCTTTCCTCTCAAAACCTATTGCTCTTTCTTGCTCGTGTTTTAAATCCTTTCATTGTCAGATGCTAGTCTCAAGAATCTTGAGGTCCCCCCACTTCAACAAAAGCAAAAATAAACAAGTCAGACTACATCAAACTAAAAACTTCTGCACAGCAAAGGAAACCATCAGCAAAATAAAATGGCAACCTACTGAATGAGAGAAAATATTTGCAAAACACATATCCAGTAAAGGACTAATATCCAAAACATATAAAGAACTCATACAACTCAAAAGCAAAAAAAAACAAACAATCTGATTAAAAAATGGGAAGAAGATCTGAACAGATGTTTTTCCAAAGAAGACGTACAGATGGCCAACAGGTACAGGAAAAGACACTTACATCATTCATCATCAGAGAAATGAAAATCAAAACCACAATGAGATATCACCTCACACCTGTTAGAATGGCTATTACCAAAAAAGACTAGAAACAAGTGTTGGCAAGGATGTGAAGAAAAGGGAACCCTTGTGCACTGTTGATGGAAATGTAAGTTAGTGCAGCCACTATGGAAAACAGTGTGGAGGTTCCTCAAAAAATTAAAAATATAACTACCATATGATCCAGCAATTCCACTTCTGGGTATTTATTTGAAGAAAACAAAAAGACTAATTTGAAAAGATATATGCACCACCATGTTCATTGCAGCATTATTTACAATGGACAAGATATGGAAACAACCTAAGTGTCCATCGATGGACGAATGGATAAAGAAATTGTGGTACATATATACAATGGAATATTATTCAGCCATAAAAAAAGAATGAAATATTTTCATTTATGACAAAATGGATAGACCTTGAGGACATTACACTAAGTGAAATGTCTGATGGAGACAGACAAATACTGCATGATCTTCTTTTATATATAGAATCTAAATATACATGTATATATATAAAAAACCAGCTCATAGATACAGAGAACAGATTGGTGGTTGCCAGAGGTGAAGGATGGGGGGTGGAAGGAATGAGTGATCTATTTTTTTTTTTTTTTAGTTTAAACAAATTGAATTCAAAAAAAAAGAATCTTGATGTTCCCTTATTGCTGTTTCCATGGTGTGTTAGTTCACCTGGAACTACACACACAAAAAAGAGAAGAGCTTGTACTAGATTTTTTCCCTATAAATCTCAACTCCTGGTGGTCTTTGGAGGCAAAAACTTCAGGTATATCCACAGAAAACAAACTGAGGTTCTTTGAGGTAGGATCCTTATTCATTTTGTAATACAATGAGGGCAAAAGCCAGATGGCAAGATGGGTTCACTTCTCTAAGCTCCTATTTTCTTCAGTACCTTGGGCATGTAGTGGTGCTTTCTCTGGTATCTCTGAACTCCTATTTCGTATCACTAGCCCACTGAGATTAGGGCAAGCTTTAAGCCCCTTTTGTTTAGCTTTTGGCCATTAAAACTGTTAATCAGCAAGTGCCTCAAGTTGTAAAAGTTGCAGAGAAAGAAGAGTTTACCTCACTATATTTTTTCTTGTTTCTGGTTGCCTTGGTTCCTCTTCAGTGCTCTTAAATAGCTATTTTTATTTATTGATTTTTTTAATTATTGTATCTAGTTTTTATTGTTTGTTCCAAGACAGGAAGTTTGTTTTGATGCAAGCTACTCCCTTAAAACCAGAAGTAGAACTACTTTTTTCCTCTCATTTTAAAAATAAATAATATTCTCAAGTCTTTTTCTACTAGGATTGCCAAATGATAAAGCTGTATGCTTCATTCCAAGAAAAAGTGACCTTAGGCTGGAAATCCTGAGAGGGTTTTTATAGTATAAAGTGTATTTTCACTGAGTGCCAATGGGATGCACTTTGCAATAGTTGAGATAATACAACTGTGTGCCACAGAAGAGTTGAAACCATGACCTACATAAGAACAGAATTTTGTCCCAAGGAGATCTTTAGAAGGTGAAATGTCATTGAGAGACTGTATGAATCTGTGATGAGTACTCATGTCTGAATTGCCAATGGCTGCCCTCATCTGTCCCTTCTATCACGTTTCCATGCAGATATTGAGCTCCAAGTCAGAGTACTCAGAACCCAATTACCTCTATCTTTCTCTCTTTATTATCGCCTTCTGTTTCTTAGTAACCATAGAATGTTCATTTTCCCAAATTGTGGAAATAGAAAACTTCAATGTGATGTTTGTGGATTTCTTAAAAGCAGGCCTTGCTATAAGCTAGTCATAGGCAGTGCAGTGCTTTGATTCATGAAAACTCTAAGAATTCTTTCATTAACCTCATAGAAAGGTTGTTAACTTGAAATAGATTCTGCGACAAATAATACTTTCATAGATGGAATAGACCTGACAATATTCCAATAGAGAAATAGGCTCATACGTGGTAAAGTAAAAGGAATGAAATAATCAAGATAAAAGCAGTAATCAATGATAGAACACACAAATGTAATACAGAAGATCAACAAAACCAAAAGCTAATTCTTTGAAATGACAAATAAAGCTGATAAAACCTAATGACAGTTATCAATAAAAAGAAGCATAAACTATACTCAAAATAAATAAAAGAAAATAACAAAAGATAAGAGTACAAATCAATTAAATAGAAAATAGAAAGGAATAGAGAAAATCAGTGGAATCAAAGTTTATTCTCTGTATGATTAAATTAATAAAATTTATTAATATATAGATAGACTGATCAAGAAGAAAAGAGAGAGGGCCAGCCCCAACGGCCTGCTGGTTAAAGTTCAGCACACTCCACTTCAGCAGTCCGGGTTCGGTTCCTGGGCATGGAACCACACCATGCGTCTGTCAGTGGCCATGCTATGGCAGCAGCTACATAAAAAAAAAAAAAAAAGAGAGAGAAAGATAAGCAACAGGTGTTAGCTCAGGGCAAATCTTCTCCAGCAAGAAAAAAAAAGAAGAATAAAAGAGAAATCAAAAAAAAGAGACATCATTATAGATCCTACTGTCATTACAAAAGAATAATAAGAAAGGATAATGAACAGCTTTATGCCAATAAACTTGAAAACTTTGATGATATGGACAATATGCTTGAAATATAGGAATTATGAAAAGATATCCAAAATGAAATAAAAAACATAAATAACCCAATAGCAATTACAGAATTAGTATTTGTATCAAAATCCTTACCATAAAGAAAATTCCAGACCCAGATGGATTCAGAGGTCTTAGTTAACCAGTTTAACAAGGCAAAAATAAATAGATGATAGATAGAGAGATAGGTAGATAGATAGATAGATAGATAGATAGATAGATAGATAGATAGATAGACAGATGCTTGATTGCTAAAAGCAAGGCATAAATATTTGAAAGAAAGACTAAAAACTGTCTTTATTCACCCAGGACATTATTATGAAGACAGAAAATCCTAATGAATCTATACAAAAACTGCTAGAACTAACAAGTGAATTTAGTAAGGTCACAGGACACAGTCAATAACACAAAAATCACTTTTATTTCTATATAATCACAATTAAAAACTTTAAAATGAAATTAGAAACTACCTTCATTTACAAGAACATCAAGATATGAAATATTTAGGAATAAATTTAACAAAAGAGGGGCCAAATTTGTACAATGAAAACTAAAAGATTGAAAAAGAACATTAAAGAAGACATACATAAATAGATATATTGTGGAGGAATATTGGCCTTTAATTTTATTGTTCTATCTGTGACTGATTTTGATATAACGTTTGTGATGGCCTCAACAAACAAGATTGGAAGTCTTCCCATTTTACCCATTCTCTGTGTAAAAGCACGTACAATGTTTGGAAGAATTCACCTGGGAACTGAGTTTTCTCTGTGGATAGGCTTATTTTTTCAAATTTTAAACTTTTAATGGTTTTATTAAGGTATAACCCACATATAATAAAAAACACCCATTTTTCTTCCATAGTTTGATAAATTTTGTATTTGCCTACTATCCTGCAATCTCGCTGCAATCAGCTTCATCACTCTAAAACGTTTTTTCATGCTCCATTGAAGTCGATTCACTCCTAACCCTCAGCCCCAGGCAATAATTGATCTAATTTCTGTCATTATAGTCTTGTTTATTTTAGAATTTCATATAAATGGAATCATATAGTACATAATATTTTGTGTTTGATTTTTTTCACTTGGCATAATGGTATTAAGATTCATCCATGTTGTTTTGTGTATTAATATTTTCTCTCTTTTTATTGCCAAATCATATCCCATAACATGGTGTATTATTCAGAGGTCTTCAGAGAAACAGCACCAATAGGAGATATATATGTATGTAATTATTTATTATAAGATATTGCCCTGCACAATTATGAAGACTAAGAAGTCTCATCATCTGCTGTCCACGAGCTGGAGACCCAGGAAGACCAGTGGTGTAGTTCAAAGGCCTGAGAGCCAGAAAACTGATAGTGTAGACTCCAGTCCAAATCTGAATACCTGAGAACCTGGAGCACCAGTAGCATGAAGAGATTGAAGTCCCAGCTCATGCAGTTAGGCAAAGAAAGAGCAAATCCCCCTTTCCTCCATCTTCTTGTTCTATTTCAGGACCTCAACATATTGGATGATGCCCACTCATATTGCGGAAGGCAATGCACTCCATTCAGTCTATTGATTCAAATGATAATCTCTTCTGGAAACAGACTCACAGACATACACAGAAATAATGCCTAGTCAGACATCTGGACATCCCATGATCCAGTCAAGTGGACACATAAATTAACCATCACATATGGATATGCCACATATACCACAATTTGTTTATTCATTCACCAGTTGTTGGACATTTGGGTTATATACAGGTTTTGCTATTATAAATAATGCTGCAGTTAACATTCATGCACAAGTCTTTGTGCAGATATAAGTTTTCATTTCTGTTAGATAAATACCTAGAGAGGGATTTCTGGATCAGGTGGTAAGTATATGTTTAATTTTGTAAGGTATGACCACACTGTTTTCCGAAGTTAATGTGCTATTTTGAATTTCCACAGCAATATACGAGAGTATATTGCTCTACATCTTTGTCAGCAATTAGTATCATCCTTCTTCTTAACTTGAACCATGCTGTTGTGTGTGTAGTGGTATCTCGAAGTTTTCATTTTCATTTCCCTAATGACTCCTGATGTCAATCATCTGTTGTGATTATTGGCCACTTTTGTGAAATGTCTGTTCAAATGTTTTGCCCATTTAAAATTTTTTCCTGTCTTTGAGTACAAGTTCTTTATATGCTCCGGATAAGATCTTTGTTTATTTTTATGGATATCAGTCCTTTGTTGATATAGGGGTTTCAAAGAGAAAATGTTTTTAATTTTGACCTAGTCCATTTTAAATTTTTTAAAATTTTATGTGGTTTTTGTGTCCTGTTTAATAAATCTTTGTCAAATCCGGTATCATTAAGATTTTTTCTTATGCTTTCTTCTAGGAATTTAATAATTTTAGTTCTTTCATTTAACTTTCTGACCCATTTTGAGTTAATTTTTGTATATGGGATGAGGTAAGGGTTGAAGTTTCTTTTCTCCCTGCATTTATTTATTTGTTCCAAAACTGTTTCTGAAAAGGCTATCTTTTCCCGTTGAATGACTTTGGAACATTAATTGGAAATCCATTGA
This sequence comes from Ceratotherium simum simum, assembly GCF_057802395.1. Classification (NCBI taxonomy): domain Eukaryota; kingdom Metazoa; phylum Chordata; class Mammalia; order Perissodactyla; family Rhinocerotidae; genus Ceratotherium; species Ceratotherium simum. Next base: position 84,119,804 of record NC_141901.1, read on the forward strand.
ACATTTAAGTGTAAGTGCCCTTTCTGGTGCATTTTCACAGCTCCAGCTAGGAAGAACCACATGAGAACAGCGAGTTACCCATCTGAGCCCAGGTGGGATCCCTCTTAAAGAGTCATTTTTTAGGCAGGACTCTCAGAGATGGAGGCAATTTTCACTGGTATCCTGTACAGCCAAGATTCTACCTAATTCCTCACCTGTTTGCATATCTGGGCACTCTTTGGCAGGCACCTGGGAAGAATGAAGTAAACAACATATTTCTTTAGATATTTTAAACTTAGTTTTACTATGCATTAATGGCTTTCCTTATCTTTAATTTTGGTGAGGAGATTTGATAACTCTGAAGTGTCATATAAATTAATAAATGATTATTTAAAAGAGTGCAGGGGTTACAATTAGCCACTGTGTTTGCCTTGTAATACTGTATATTATTCAATAGTTCTGCAATGTATTTATAACAACTGGCATTAAGGGAAAAACGACAATAATAAATGTTGCGCAGGGAAAATAACATGCTTAACGTATTGGGGTTTTATGACTTATACTGGCTCTTAATGCAACTGATTCATTTTGTGACTAATAGCAAAAAAAAGAAAACACTAAATTAGCATCTGAACAGAGCTACCTGGCCGTTGTCCTGATCCTCCGTCACTGTTGGCCCCCCCAGGGCCTGCATTAAGATGATTCTGTCTCAGTGCAGTAGTGTTCCCAACCTATCCAGTCCTCTCTCCTGCTGCTCCTTCTTTTTCTTACTATCTATGTGGTCTGTCATTCTCCTCTCCTCTCCCCTGCCCAAGTCTCATTGCTGATTGTGAACTTGTCTCTTCTTGGTAACACGGACCTAACCTGGTTGAAATAATGAAATGATATTCTCGCATCTCTGGACATACAGTCTTGTCATCTGAGCCCACAAATGAAAAACTGGGACCAATTACAGATATTTGGTACATCATTTGGTATTTTAAATGATGTATGAAAACAGAATAAACACAGATTGAATTTATATCCTACTTTGATTCTACTTGGCTGCAAATTGTGATAAAACTTGTTCGGAATAGAAAACTAGGGAAAGGTGAGATAAAAGTCACAGAAAGACAATTTGTAACTTACAGGTTGCCCTTGTCTTTAAGTATTTCTCCCACCATCCGCTCATCAAAGATACTTTCAAAATCAAGTTATAGTGGATAAGGGAGTCAAGATGGCGGCGTAGGCAGACTCTGAACTCACCTCCTCCCGTGGACACAGCCAATTTACAACTACTCGTGGAAAAATTACCCCTGAGACAGAACTGAAAACTGGATAAGAGGAACTCCTGCAACAACGGACAATCCTCTCTGAGGTGGAAGAGGCAGAGACTCCCTTCTGGAGAGGAAAAACGCCACCTTCACAAGCCGCCAGCTTCACGGCCGCCGGGAGCAGCTCACAGGTACGCAGCCTCCCTGGAGGCGCGGGGCCCTGAGCCGGGGAGCGCCCCCGCTGGGGGCATTTTGTGGACCCAGCACAATCGACACCAGCGGCATAATATCTGACTTTGCTGCTACTAAAGCATTGGGTAGCAGCCCCAGAAAACCCGGTTCACAAAGAAACTAAAACTGGCTCTTAAAGGGCCCGTGCACAAACTCACCCGTTCCAGAAAGCATCCTAAAATCACCAGAAAGAAAGGTACACAGTGCTTCGGTGACAAGAGACTCACCTAATAGGCCCTGAGTGCATCACGGTGAGGGGTGAGACCTCTCCAGGGACTGGGACATTGGCGGCGGCCATTGTTGTGGCCTGGTGTGAGCGTGCTGACACAGACGCCATTGGAGTTCTCCCTGAGGCCTGCTAGCCCAGGGTCTGCTCCACCCGCTAGAGCACCAATTTAATCCAGCTCAGCCAGGGCAGGCAGCCCACCCTAGAGACTGGCCCCACCCAACAACAAGCCCTCAGGCAACGTGTGGGCCTGCATAGATTGGTGACTGGATTCTCTGCAGCCTGGCAACTGAGCTGACTTGAGCGGGGCAGGGTGTGCACAAGGAGCGGTGGAGAGTGTGGGGCAGTGGTGGAGTGTGTGGGGCTCCGCTGTGGAGAGACTGGGTCCACTTGCAGAGGTTGGGGCACTCACACAGGGCAGGACTGTGTTGACTGTGTGTGTGGACCTGTGGGCAACAGGGCTTGTCAGCTGCAGAAGACTTGTGCTTCTCAAAGACCCACATAGGAGGTTTGCCCCACCTTCCAAAGCCTGAAACAATTGGGTGCTCCTGTGCCTGAGGGCAGCCCCACCCAGCTGCAATCCCCAGAGAGCTGACAAGAGACCTAATAGGCTAGAGGTTTACAGCAATTGTAAGGCCCTGAGCCTAACAACCTGCCACACTGGGGGCCTACTCACTTAAAAGAAATACTGCAACACAAATGTGGTATTAGAACTTACAGCCAACTGTACTGGGGCTCCCCACACCTGATAAAGAGACTGAAGGGCCCACAACAACTACAAGCAGCTGAGCATTACAACAGCTGGCCAGGAGCATAACTCAGCCTCCTGGGCGCCTATAGGGAGAGCTAATAGGCCACAATAGAAGGACACACGTAGCCCACATAGGGGCCACCCCTGGAACATTGAGAACTGAGGGAAGCACACTGGAAGCATCCTAAGGCATCACTTACATAAGGTCACCTATCCAAGAGCAGGAGACGAAGCTGACCTACCTAATACGTAGACACAAGCACAGGGAAAGAGGCAAAATGAGGAGGCAAAAGAATACATTCCAAGTAAGGGAACAGGACAAAACCCCAGAAAAGGAACTAAGTGAAACAGAAATGAGCAACCTACCTGACAGAGAGTTCAAACTAAGAGTGTTAAGGATGCTCACTGATCTGGGGAGAAGAATAGATGAACTCAGTGAGAATGTCAACAAAGAAATGGAAGATATAAAAAGAACCAATCAGAAATGAAGAATACAATACTGGAAATGAAAAATTCATTAGAGGGACTCAAAAGCAGAGTAGAGGATACAGAAGAACGGATCTGTGAGCTGGAAGAAAGACTAGAAGAAATTACCCAAGGTGAACAGGTAAAAGAGAAAAGAATTAAAAGAGTGAGGACAGTCTAAGGGACCTCTGGGACAACATCAAGCGCACTAACATCTGTGTTATAGGTGTCCCGGAAGGAGAAGAGCGAGACAAGGGGGCAGAGAATCTATTTCAAGAAATAATAGATGAAAACTTCCCTAACCTAAGGAAGGAAACAGACATCCAGGTACAGGAGGCACAGAGAGCCCCAAACAAGATAAACCCAAAGAGGCCCACACCAAGACACATCATCATCAAAATGTCCAGAATTAAAGATAAAGAGAGAATCCTAAAAGCCGCAAGAGAATGTCAAGTTACATACAAGGGAAACCCCATAAGGCTATCAGCTGACTTCTCAGCAGAAACCTTACAGGCTAGAAGAGAATGGCACGATATATTTAAAGTGCTAAAAGGAAAAAACTTACAGCCAAGAATACTCTACCCAGCAAGGATATCGTTCAAAATGGAAGGAGAGATCAAAATTTTCCCAGATAAGCAAAAATTAAAGGAGTTTGTCACCAAGAAACCAGTGTTACAAGAAATGTTAAAGGGACTGATTTAAGGGGAAAAGAGAAGACCACAAATAGGAAAAATTATCTATTTCCACGATTAGAACGTAATGGATACAAATGCACAAAAAAGAGGTTAGATATGATATCAAAAACATAAAAGGAGGGAGGAGGGTAATTAGGGAGTACAGCTTTCAGACAGAGGTCAAACTAAAGTGACCATCAATTCTGTATAGAAGAAGTAAGGAACAGAGAAGGACTACTTAAACATTGAGGAAAAAAAAAAAAGAAGTTAAAAAATGGCAGTAAGTACATACTTATCAATAGCTACTTTAAATGTCAATGGACTAAATGCCCCAATTAAAAGGCATAGGGTGGCTGACTGGATAAAAAAACAAGACCCATATATATGCTGCATACTAGAGACACACTTCAGACCTAAAGACACTCACAAACTGAAAGTGAAGGGATGGAAAAAGATACTCCACGCAAATGGCAATGAAAAGAAAGCTGGGGTAGCAGTACTCATATCAGACAAAATAGACTTTAAAACAAAAACTGTAAAAAGAGACAAAGAAGGGCATTACATAATGATCAAGGGAACAATCCAACAAGAGGATATAACACTTGTAAATATCTACGCACCCAATGTAGGTGCACCTAAATATATAAAGCAATTATTAACAGACATAAAAACAGAAATAGACAGTAACACAATAATAGTAGGGACTTTAACACTCCACTTACACCAACGGATAGATCATCCAAACAGAAGATCAATAAGGAAACATTGGCCTTAAACGACACCTTAGAACAGATGGACCTAGTAGATATATACAGAGCATTCCATCCAAAAACCGAAGAATACACGTTCTTTTCAAATGCACATGGAACATTCTCCAAGATTGATCACATATTAGGCCACAAAACAAGTCTCCATAAATTTAAGAAGATTGAAATAATACCAAGCATCTTTTCTGACCACAACGGTATGAAACTAGAAATCAACTATAGGAAGAAAATCAGAAAAGCCACAAATACATGGAGATTAAACAAAATGCTACTGAACAACGACTGGGTTAACGAAGAAATCAAAGAAGAAACCAAACACTCCCTGGAGACAAATGAACCTGAAACTCCGACATGCCAGAATTTATGGGCTCCAGCAAAAGCAGTTCTAAGAGGGAAGTTTATAGCGATACAGGCCTATCTCAACAAACAAGAAAAATCTCAAATAAACAATCTAAAAATGCACCTAAAGGAACTGGAAAAAGAAGAACAAACAAAGCCCAAAATCAGTAGAAGAAGGGAAATAATAAAAATCAGAGCAGAAATTAATGAAATAGAGACCAAAAAACAATAGAAAAATTAATAAAACCAAGAGCTGGTTCTTTGAAAAGATCAACAAAATAGACAAACCTTTAGCTAGACTCACCAAGAAAAAAAGAGAAGGCACAAATAAGTAAAATCAGAAATGAAAGAGGAGAGGTTACAACAGACACCTCAGAAATACAAAAGATTATAAGAGAATACTATGAAAAACTATATGCCAACCAATTCGACAATCTGGAAGAAATGGATAAATTCTTAGAATCATACAACCTTCCAAAACTGGATCAAGAAGAAGTGGAGAATTTGAATAGACCAATCACCAGTAAGGAGATCGAAACAGTAATCAAAAACCTCCCCAAAAATAAAAGTCAAGGACCACACGGCTTCCCTGGTGAATTCTACCAAACATTCAAAGAAGACTTAATACCTATCCTTCTCAAACTCTTCCAAAAATTGAGGAGGGGAAGCTCCTAACTCATTCTACGAAGCTGACATTACCCTGATACCAAAACCAGACAAGGACAACACAAAAAGAAAATTACAGGCCAATATCACTGATGAACATCGATGCGAAAATCCTCAACAAAATACTAGCAAATCGCATACAACAATACGTTAAAAAGATTATACACCATGATCAAGTGGGATTTATTCCAGGGATGCAGGGATGGTTTAACATTCGCAAATCAATCAACGTAATACACCACATTAATAAAATGAAGAACAAAAATCACATGATCATCTCAATAGATGCAGAGAAAGCATTTGACAAGATCCAGCATCCATTTATGATAAAAACTCTGAATAAAATGGGTATAGAAGGAAAGTACCTCAACATAATAAAGACCATATATGAGAAACCCACAGCTAATATTATCCTCAATGGTGAAAAACTGAAAGCTATCCCTCTAAGAACAGGAACTAGACAAGGATGCCCACTGTCACCACTCCTATTTAACATAGTATTGGAAGTCCTAGCCAGAGCAATCAGGCAAGAGAAAGAAATAAAAGGGATCCAAATTGGAAAGGAAGAAGTGAAACTGTCACTATTTGCAGATGACATGATTTTATATATAGAAAACCCTAAAGAATCCACCAGAAAAATTTAGAAGTAATAAACGAATATGGTAAAGTTGCAGGATACAAAATCAACATACAAAAATCAGTTGCATTTCTGTACACTAACAACGAAGTAGCAGAAAGAGAAATTAAGAATACCATCCCATTTACAATTGCAACAAAAAGAATAAAATACCTAGGAATAAACTTAACCAAAGAGGTGAAAGATCTGTACACCGAAAACTATAAAACATTTCTGAAAGAAATTGAAGAAGACACAAAGAAATGGAAAGATATTCCGTGCTCTTGGATTGGAAGAATTAACATAGTTAAGATGTCCATACTTCCTAAAGCCATCTATAGATTCAATGCAATCCCTATGAAAGTTCCAACAACAATTTTCACAGAAATAGAACAAAGAATTCTAAAATTTATATGGAACAACAAAAGACCCCGAATAGCTAAAGGAATCCTGAGAAAAAAGAACAAAGCTGGAGGTATCACACTCCCTGATTTCAAAATATACTACAAAGCTATAGTAACCAAAACAGCATGGTACTGGCACAAAAACAGACACACAGATCAGTGGAATAGAATCGAAAGCCCAGAAATAAACCCACACGTCTATGGACAGCTAATCTTTGACAAAGGAGCCAAGAACATACAATGGGGAAAAGAAAGTCTCTTCAACAAATGGTGTTGGGAAAACTGGATAGCCATATGCAAAAAAATGAAAGTAGATCCTTACCTTACACCATACACAAAAATTAACTCCAAATGGATTAAAGACTTGAATGTAAGACCTGAAACTGTGAAAGTTCTAGAAGAAAACATAGGCAGTACGCTCTTCGACATCGGTCTTAGCAACATCTTTTCAAACACCACGTCTGACCGGGCAAGAGAAACAATAGAAAAAATAAACAAATGGGACTACATCAAACTAAAAAGCTTCTGCACAGCAAAGGAAACCATCAACAAAACGAAAAGACAACCTAACAATTGGGAGAAGATATTTGCACACCATACATCTGATAAGGGCTTAATCTCCAAAATATATAAAGAACTCACGCATCTCAACAACAAAAAAACTACCAACCCAATTAAAAAATGGGCAAAAGACCTGAACAGACATTTCTCCAAAGAAGATATACAGATGGCCAACAGACACATGAAAAGATGTTCAAAATCACTAATTATCAGGGAAATGCAAATCAAAACTACAATGAGATATCACCTCACGCCCGTCAGAATGGCTATAATTAACAAGACAGGAAACAACATGTGTTGGAGAGGATGTGGAGAGAAGGGAACTCTCATACACTGCTGGTGGGAGTGCAAACTGTTGCAGCCACTATGGAAAACAGTATGGAGATTCCTCAAAAAATCAACGATAGAACTACCATATGATCCAGCTATTCCACTGTTGGGTATTTATCCAAAGAACTTGAAAACACCAATTTGCAAAGGTACATGCACCCCTGTGTTCATTGCAGCCTTATTCACGATAGCCAAGACTTGGAAGCAACCTAAGTGCCCATCAAGGGACGAATGGATAAAGAAGCTGTGGTATATATACACAATGGAATACTACTCAGCCATAAGAAACTGACGAAAATCCAGCCATTTGTGACAACATGGATGGACATTGAGCGTATAATGCAAAGTGAAATAAGTCAGAGGGAGAAGGTCAAATACCGTATGATTTCCTTCATTAAGTAGTAGATAGTGACAACAATGGACGGATACATAGGGACAGAGATTGGATTGGTGGTTGCCAGAGGGGAGGGGGGAGGGAGGAGGATGAAAGGGATAATTCGGTGCATGTGTGTGGTGATGGGTTGTAATTAGTATTTTGGTGGTGAACATGATGTGGTCCATGCAGAAATAGAAGTACAATGATCTACACCTGAAATTTTTACAATGTTATAAACCAATGTTACTGCAATAAACAAAAATTAAAAGAAAAAAAAAAAAAATCAAGTTATATCACTTAGAACCTCATGTGTTAGAGGTGTATACTTTATAGTGTTTTCACTGCCTGTCCCATATATGCAAATATTCAGATCAGGATTTTTATAGTTATAATATCATAGAGTTTCAGACCTGGAAAAGAGCTTAGAATTAATATTGTGTAGTCCAAGCTCCTAATTTTATAAATGAAAACTAAATCTTACAGAAGTAAAGAAATTAACCTCAAATCACAGAGCTACCTAACGTTAGAGCAAGATGTTGAGTCCATGCTTCTAGAGTCCCATTTTAATGTTAGCCTCCTCAGATTCTAGAATCTGAACAATACCCTGCACAGTGGAGAATCTCATGAATAATAATCATGAAGGATGGAAGGAATCAATTTTCTTGAATACAAATAGAAGTCCATTCTTGTAACTTACCATTTACATGGTTTTCAGAACAAGCATATTTTCCATGCATATGGAATGCATAGAAAATGTAGCCTGGGGGCCGGCCCTGTGGCTTAGCGGTTAAATGCGCGCGCTCCGATACTGGCAGCCCAGGTTTGGATCCCAGGCGTGCACCGACGCACCACTTGTCCGGCCATGCTGAGGCCGCAGCCCACATACAGCAACTAGAAGGATGTGCAACTATGACCTACAACTATCTACTGGGACTTTGGGGGAAAAAAGAGGAGGATTGGCAACAGATGTTAGCTCAGAGCAGGTCTTCCTCAGCAAAAAGAGGAGGATTAGCATGGATGTTAGCTAAGGGCTGATCTTCCTCACAAAAAAAAAGAAAACGTAGCCCAGATGAATGCTAAATGTTTTAAAAACAAAATAGGCCCAGAAAAGAAGCAAAATTAGATTAGTGAAGAAGTGAGTCTCAAAAACATAGTCCGAGACTCTTGAAGAATATCTCAAGTTTGTGGAGATTGCAGAATATTTGCAAGTTTCTAGATATCTGAGATCTTGGACTGACTAACTGAGGCCTATACATTGAAATGCATATCCTTGGCATTGCTATGATGCAGTTAGGTTGTGTTATTTTAATCCCAGCTGAACCTTCAATCGTCCCAAAACACAGCCCTAAAAGGAACTCCCTCATCATCCCAGCGATCATTGTGACCAAACTGTGCAGAATTGACCTTCCTAAGGCCTTTGCACAGTCCGTGGCACATGGGTGCTCAATAAAGAACGTTATTGAACAGGTGAATTATCTCTTCCCAGAATAGTGGAAAATTTGTAGTTTGATACACTGGGAAATGTGTAGTTTGAAGCTACATCTGCAGATACGGACTAGCTCTAACAGTTGTGTTAATAAATCAGCTTCCACATCTCTCGAGAAGTGAAAACATACTGGCCATAATTTTCTCACCCTCTGAACCCTTATCTTAAAAAGGAGATAGAAATCTTCTCTGTATTTGGAAGAAGAAAGCAATCTTTCGAAAAAAATTCAATGCCCTTATTTTTCTAAGTAACTTAGACTCATGCTAGTGATAGATTCTCCAAAGAGAGTGAGGGCAAAATCTTGACATCCAGTGTAGCTTCAACCTTCCCATGCCTCAGGGAGAAAGTCCTTTTCCTATTGTCTCTGAGCTAATAGAGCTCAGGTCCCCTCTGGCGCCGTAGTCCTGGGCCGTGGGTGGAGCCAGAGGGTGCAGCTCACAGTCCACACATTTTGGCACTAAATAAAGTGTTGAATCTGCAGGGATTTTGAGTCAAGCAATCTCCAAAAATGTTTCTAATATTAGGAGAGAAGGACATATACATAGACCACTATACTGTAAAGCAAAAATTACTGCTACAAGAGAAGTATAATCATCAAAGTACTATAAAGTACCCAAGGGATACTTTATTTAACCAATAGCATGAGGAAAGTTATATAATGAGGTGGCATTCAAATTGGACTTTGAACAATTTATTGAATTCTAACAAGAAAAAACATAGAGACTGCATTCTATGCTGCAGGAGTAGTAAAGGCGTGAACATTTGTCTTGCGTTTAGGAATGGAGACAAGACCAGAGGTTGGAATGCAAGTTGTAGGGAAGAAAAAGTGTTTTGGGTGGGCAGTGGCACTCCTGCCTCCAGATCCATTCCTCAGGCAGGCATCCAATTCCACTCTATAGCACAGAAAAGCCCGCCGCCTCAGACTGCTTTTTCCTGGCTCCCACCTCAATGGGCTTATGGCTGGGTTTGGCCAGTGGTAGATACTGGCTAGACATTGGAGGGCAGGGGTGTGGAGACCTATGCTATGTCTGCTCCTCTCGCAC